>NC_041369.1:2114495-2229495 GCF_900634415.1 Cottoperca gobio | reverse complement strand
ACAGACCAGCTCGGTTTTGACGGTGGGGCCTTTGGAGAAATCCAGCAGGCCGTCCATCCCACCGCCGGCACCACAGTCGGCAGACGCGGAGATATTAGTGGCTCTCGGATGTGGTGGAAAGACGATGCTCGAAGCCCCGGAGTTGTTGTTCCCCAGCGGAGAGACGAGGCCATTGTGCCTGGCCACAACAGCCGTCCGCTTCATGCTCAGCACGGCGGGCTGCCCCGCTCCTGTCTCCAACTACAATCCTCTCTTCCACGTAAAACGAGTTAAATCCAACTGGCAAAGCGTTCGCCGCTTTCCTGCTTCCTTCCTGTGTTTTGGTGAAAGGGAGAGCGCATGCGGCAGTGTCTTTACCCCCCGCTGTTCTAGATCCCGAGAGTCAGAGCCTCCATGCTTTTATTTACTGTGTGAATGGAGGTGAACGGAGTCGAAGAAATACAGCAGGCCACGACCCAACACTGTCGGGGGGCTTCCTTGTCTCCTTTCCTTTTTCCATCCTTTCTTCATTCCTTTTCTCATTGTTCAACTAACAGACCCACAAAGTTCTGATACACACATGATTTAACAGATTCCCCTTCAGTGTTTTTTATTATGGGTTCCTGTGCAAAATCTAGTTTGGCAATCTGAAAAATAAATGAAATAGGCTATCCACTAACAGGCCTATTTGTGTAACCAGAATTTTAAATGACACTTGTGCTTTCTGTGTCATTCAATGTTTGGTAAGATCATTTGAGATTTTTATCGTGGAAGTCTTATTTCTGTAGTTTTGACAATCCTTCCCATCAGATAACAGTTTATTCAGCAATTTCAATGCTGCTATTATTTGTCTTATTATTATTTTATTTATTATCAACAATTCCTGTGAAAATACTAAAACTAATGGTCTTTATATCCACAACCTCATGTAGCATAAACCTTCCTGCCCTAAAATGACACAATAAACCAATACACTTGGTGTTGTGATTTAGGGACAGCCATGTTGTGAGGATTGTATTTATGCATCACAAACAAAAATCATTATTTTTTAAATAAGAAAGGATGCAGTGCTGCTCTTTGCACTAAAGCACAGATTAGAGGATACAAGTGAATATACCATAATCAATATAATGCATTAATGAATAATATAATATTATGAGGATACATTTGTAATTTTAAGTGAAAATAGTCATTACTTAAGTTGAAATTTGTGAAAGACATAAGATATAATGTTAGGGGACTAAAACATAATGCTTCAGAATACATTTGTTGTAATTAAATAGTACAATTAGACTAAATGTTTTTGCTAATGCTCTGATGCTGTGCTGTAGAACCATGTGTGTGTCAGGGAGAGCCATCTGAAGTGGAGGAAAATGTATATTTATACAAGTAAAATACCAAAGTCTGACATTCAAAATAAATAAATAAAGTGTTATCAGAAAAAATATTCTTAAAGACTGAAAAGGAAAAGTACCCACCTTAAATAGTCTATTTGAAATAGTTGTCAAAACATTATACAGCTACAGTTGACAGATACATTGAGTAATAAGTACAGCATTTCTTTTGTCTAAACATAAAGGCAGAAAATCCTCATTATCGGGAAGTTGGAAACTGAATATTCGGAAATATAGCTAGACAGAATTACTAAAATCAATTAATTATCAATTGACTAATCATTGAATCTATTAATTGTTTCAGCTCTAACACCCTAAGCTTTACTGCTAATTAGAATCCTAATGTTAGAGTATACAAAGTTTGGGACCGGACTAGACTGTTGTGCAAACTTCTGAGATGTTTGTGAGGAGGCAGCTAAAATAAAAGTAAATGCTCGTCCCAAATCAATGCAGGGGGAAATAGGTGACATAAATGAGCTGTACTATAATGGTTGTCATGACAGGGACAGCATAATGCATGAATTCTATCAGTACAACAGTCACAAAATATTCACCACTATGTTCCTGTGAGTTTCTCTTTAAACATAAATACCAATCCAATCACTTCTTTTGCTGTTCTTCTGTTAATGAAACTCAACACTCCCTGCAGATGTGTGACCATGAACATGTCTCTCTAGTCTGTGAATGTTACCCTAGTGTGTAGTGATTGGTCTGTTCTGTGCTACTGTAGAAACATGGTAGTGCAACATAGTGGACTCTGTGAAGGAGACCCGCTCACTAAGTATATATGAAGGGATCACAAGGTAACAAAAACACAACCATTCTTAGTTTCAGGTTAAAAAAACATAGTTATCATTATTATATTCAATTTCAGCTAATATATTCCCCTAAATACTACACACTGGCCCTTTAAGTACAATTTTGAGGTACTCAGTTTTATGCTACGTTACTTCTTCACTACGCTTCAGAGAGAAATAATACACTTATTTAAGAGCTATAGTTACTTTTCAAATTAAGATTTTACATACAAAACATAGGATCAGTTTATAAAATATGATCCATTGTCACAGATTAAACTACCAAAAGTGTATGACGTAGTGAAAATTAGATCCACCATGACAAATGGTAACATTAAAGTACAGTTCACATAATATTACATGGATGATAATGACCCAGTAATATAACAGTATATTGAGAACACTCATGTTAGAATCAGAATCATTTTAACTGCCATGTAGGTTTTCACCTATAAGGAATTTGCTCTGGTAACGTTGGTGCATAAATATAAAAAAATTACAATTAAAATGTACAATTAACAATATATCCAAAATATAAACAGTAGGGGTAATGTACAACACACAACACAAGGACAGCCGGCTGAGCAGTACATTAATGTAACGTGTAGAGGGGGGGAGGGAGAGACAGTGTTAGTGGGGGTCTCTGGCCTTGTTGATGAGGCCAACTGCAGAGGGGAAGAAACTGTTCATATGGCGTGAGGTTTTGGTCCTGATGGACCGCAGCCTCCTGCCGGATGGGAGTGACTGTAAAAGTCTGTGTCCAGGGTGGGAGGGATCTGCTGCAATCTTACCTGCACGCTTCCGGGTCCTGGAGGCGTGTAGGACCTGGAGGGATGGCAGATTGCAGCTGACCACCTTCTCCGCAGAGCGAATGACACGCTGCAGTCTGACCTTGTCCCGGTCAGTGGCAGCAGTGTACCAGATGGTGATGGAGGAGGTGAGGATGGACTCGATGATGGCAGTGTAGAAGTGCACCATCAATGTCTTTGGCAGGTTGAATTTCCTCAGCTGCAGCATGAAGTACATCCTCTGCTGTGCTTTTCTGATGATCAGCTCCCACGTCAGGTCCTGGGTGATGATGGTGCCCAGGAAGTGTAAGGACTCCACAGTGACAACAGGCGAGTCACGCAGGGTGATTGGGGCAGGTGTGGCTGGGCTCTTCCTGAAGTCCACTATCATCTCCACTGTCTTTAGAGCGTTGAGCTTCAAGTGGTTCACACTGCAATGTAGTCAATTATGAGAACTTTTACCTTCATTTTTTTTGCTAAAACTTCTACACTTTTATTCAAGTTAAAATTTCAATGCAAGACTTTTACTTGTAATGGAGTAGTTATATGCTGTGATATTACTCTGTAAATGACCTCTATTGGGCTTCTAGTTGAATGTTCACATTGATGCCCTGTGAACTCTGATATGTAACACCTGTTCTACATACTATATATGCATGTCAGTCAGGGTACAGCTGACTTCATCCGACAATGTCCTGAAACATAAGACCGCATTAGAGTCAAGTGTTCATCTTTCCACTTGCACGTGCACCGCACTAGAATAGGTGTGTGTTTTCCTTCAGAGGTTCACGTTTAAATGAGAGTGATAATACCCCCTGCACCACTAGGGGTTTAACTTTATTCAGCTGCTGTCTATATGTAGCACCATCTCCTAATGATTTAAACTACACAGATATCACCCATATCACCCTTGAGTATCATGACCAATGTTGTTGACACTATATCTCCACTGCTGTCGCAATATCTTACATATCTGATTTAACACAACCTATTACCTTTTTCACCTAACATCCTCCTTAACCCACTCTTTACCATTTATTTCACTTACCTACTCACCTGGTTATCACACAACCATTAACCAACTTCTTTATTGGTGCTGGTCTATTTGGATTTGAACTTTGTCACCAGGTTGCTGAGCAGTGTTCTTGCCCCAGCTCTACTTAAACCATCTGCTCAACCCTTATCCCTTCCACCATTGGCAATGTCATTAAACGACCACACCGTACAGATACATATAGATGAAGACAGCAGTGATATTATTGCAGCTGGCTGGATTTAAAGGCCTGTTATGAGATGTGTATAACATCTAGATTCTAGTTGTTAGTGTGGTAATGTGCTCATTACAGTGCTCAGTGCTTCAAAATGAATGTCTCAACATTTCTTGGACTACTTTCATGTTCCCTCTATTATTAAAATATAATATTTTACAATTGTGTCGTATTTAAGCGACTGTAATGAGTCTTTTATTCAAATATGTATAAAACATACATATTGCTTATATATATATCATTTTTTTTTTTTCTCATAGTTTTACAAAAATGATATGTTTTCCAGACAGTTGTGAGTTATGTAGGTTTAGAAACTTTATTCTGAAAAATTCAACCGGAAGATGTAATAAATCTGCCAGAGGAACAGCGAGCATAGGGGGAGGGAGGCGAACTGTACATGTAAATACTGCAATGTCGGAGTCTCCGGACGCCCACAGCCTACTCTCTGCTTCCTCACAGCTAAACCTGATGGAGATGGACGCGGTGAGAGACTCCTTACTTATTCTAATGTCATGGCAAAGGAAGACTTGAGTGAGAATGAACTCTGGCGCAGCAGTCTGTTGTTGTCCCGTCGTGGATACACCATGATGGTCTTTGGGTCTGACCTATGGGTGTTACACGATTCTTTCCTCACTAGCTATAGGAAAAACATGTTTATGTTAATAACGAACTCTAGCTCGTGACCCTACAAGCAAGGCCCAGCTCCGCGTACTGGATTCTGTCGTAGTTCCATTGTAAGGAAAGCTACTTGGGATGGTGACATTTCGGTGCTGTCATATTGGAGTAACTTAAGCGAAATGTCTTATAGACACCGGGTTCAATTGAAATAAGCACTGAGCATAACACTAATTATTGCTATTTTAAGGTTGAGTGTTGTGACCGTATCAACACATTTATGAACAGACAAGTCTATTACACTGCCCTAAAGTCTGAACATTATCACGTGATCAAGTAACGTTATTGTTTACCATGCAGCTCACGCTGACGTCAACACGTAGCGAAACATTTACATTTTAAGAAATGTTGCCACTAGCTTTGCCACAGACAGTGAATTAAAAATGTATTCTCTTCTTGTAATTTTCAGAATTTTGAGTAGGTTTAATCTTACAATTTGCCGTCCGTGGTGCGTTCACGCGCCGTCACTTCCTGTGTGTTTTACCATTTACACGTCCAACAAACAGGAGTAAACTCATTCAAACAGTTGATATTTGCAAGATCCAGCGATTGAGGATTACTTTGTGCTTCTCAGATTCATGTTTGCAAACTATTATATAGAATCCAGCAATCTGTAAACTCTGACTGTGAATGAAAGCACATCTCTAATGTAAGCATATTATGGAGGTGTGCCTTCATTCACATAAACATGTGCTAATTCAAAGTTTATAAAATGTGTTATTTTCTTTACCAATTTAAACCAAGTTACTTTCAAATGTATTCATCTTCAACACCATGGAGATCCTAAACAAGTGTAAACATGTAAGAGCCACACCAGGCGGTGATGCAGTCGGTCTCGATGGTGCACCTGTAGAAGGTGCAGAGCATCCTGGAGTTCAGGTTTAGCCTCCTCAGCCTGCGGAGGAAGAAGAGCTGTTGTCTCACTCTCTTTGTAATGGTGTTGGTGTGAGGAACCTGAAGCTGTCAGAGCTGTGGCCTCCTCTGTACGCCGTTTCGTCACTGTCAGTGATCACGCCGTAGACGGTTGTGTCATCAGCAAAGTTGATGATTCAAAGATTCAAACACCAATGATGATGATGGTGGTCCTGTCAGGAGGTTCAGGATCCAGTCACAGAGGGTGCTGGTGAGCCCCAGGTCTTTGAGCTTTAAGACGAGCTTGGAGGGCACAATGGAGTTAAATACTGAACTGTAGTCAGTAACATTCTTACATATGTTCCTCTGGTCCAGGTGGGTGAAGGCAGTGTGGAGGGAGAGGGCAGTGTGGGGGGTCAGGGCAGTGTGAAGGGTGAGGGCGATGGCGTCGTCAGTTGAGCTGTTTGGCCTGTATGCAAAGTGAAGTGTGTTCAGTGAGTCAGGGAGGGAGGAGGTGATGAAGGTGTCTTCATGATGGTGGAGGTTCTGCTGGACAGGAACAATGGTGGTCAGTTTGAAACGTGGGGACTACAGACTGGAGCTGTGAGAGGTGGAACATGTCTGTGAAGACGTCCACCTGTTGATCTGTACAAACCTTGAGAGCTCGGCTAGGGATGCCTTCAGGTCCAGGAGCCTGGTGTGGATTAATCCTTCTGAAGGATTTGCACACATCTGCTCTGGATATCACAAGCTGTCAGGGGGTCCTGGTCATTTTGTACCTCCTCAGCCGGGAAGTTTTTTTCAAAGCATGCATGGAAAGTTTTCAGTTTATCTCCAATCCTGGGTGGCTTGACGATACTTTTTTGGGTAATGTTAGTCAGTAGTCAGTCAGTGAAACAAAAGTCTGTGTTGACCAATCCTTTTTCATTGCTTTCACACAAAATGCTTTCAATGACAATTTATTTCTCCAAAATCAATAAACTCTTTTTGCATTCATATTCCACAACCTCTATATATCTGCAGCATGTATTCCAAATGGTAACACACTGTTTTTAAAACTGTAAGAAAAACATTCAAAACAGAATGATGGCAAATGTTGTGTTATCTTCTAAGTTGTTTAACAGATCTAGATGTAAATACCTGGAAATAGAAGCTGAAAGACTGATCTTTTGTCTCATATTCATCATCTTCAGCACTAGAGCCCTTAAAATATAGTAAGTTGCTAATGAAGAGTCAGTATTGATCGGTGCAAAAAAACAGTATTAGGAGCAGTAAAGAGTAGCCACAGTACAGCTACCGTAGCCTTATCCATAGCACCATATCCATTTGGTACAACCAAACTGCAGCTACAGCTTCAACCAGCACAGCCAGACGGAACAGCTGCAGCCGTGCTCACAGCCAGTGGCTTTTGTATGGAGGAATGAGCAAAAACTTAGGTAGCGCAAAACTTAATGCGAGGTAAAGCAAAAACATAAATCCCACTAAACCTTTGGTGGTAATATTTGGACATGCTGCCAGCCAGACAGCTGACGGAGATTAAACTATGGACACAACAAAGAAAGCACAAAGAAACAAATACTGCTTTCTAACCCTCTGTGTTTTTGTAATTATTCTGTTCTCAGATCGATGACAAGGAGTTTGACATTCCTCAAGTTGACACACCTCCCACACTGGAGAGCATCCTAAATGAGGTGAGTTCATGTTACTCTTTGACTGCATCACATCCAACACTGGCAGGACTTGCTTACTTCTCTCACTGGACAAGAAAGAAAGAAAGTGGGGGTGAGATATGTTAAAGGGAAAGAAAGATAAAATTAGGTTTTAAAGCTGTTAAATTGTTAAAATATGTTGAGATTATATTTATAGAATTGGATGAGACTGTTGACCCAGATTCCCCTCAACCCGTCTGTTTGCTATCCTGGCTCCAAAATGGTGGAACGAGCTCCCCGTTGATATCAGGTCAGCAGAGAGTCTTCACACCTTCTGTCGCAGACTGAAAACCCACCTGTTTCGACAGCACCTTGGCCAATTAAACAAATATTTCTGTATGTAGCACTTACATTGGTTTGGCTTATTTGCAGCTATTGTTCTGCATTTAAATGATTTCACCTATTTGAAAATGATGTACTTGTAAGATTCTTGCTGTTCGGAGTTGTATCTGCATGATTGTTTGCACTTACTGTAAGTCGCTTTGGACATCTAAATGTAATGTCATGTTAATGTGTATTAAGATTAACAAAAAAAGAAGAAAAGGGGAAATTCAAGCTACACTTTTTATTAACTTTTTCTAAAATTAAGGCAAATGTGCTGTGAGTGGGAAAAGTGATAACTAATAAAAACTAGGGCTGTCGAATTAGCGCGTTCATTTCGATTAATTAATCACAGAAAAAATTAACGCATGGTCTGTGTTGTCTAAGATAATTGTAGCAAACAAGATATTGGAGAAAGAGTATTGAAATAAAAGACATGTTGACCTGTTTATAATGCCTACTCATTGATTCACTCATCTTCCAAAATCCATTTGAATATTTTGAAATGCTTCTCACAGCAAATATTGATATATGCAATTAATTTAGATTAATTAATCACAAAGCTTGTAATTAATTAGATAAAAAATTGTAATCGCCTGACAGCCCTAATAAAAACTACTAGCCTCTTATTGCAGTTCCCGGATAAAGTTTGGGCCATCCAGTAAAACTGAAGTTGTTGCGATTCTAAGAAGATAACATCAGCAGCAGATTTAACATCAGTTTAGGATATGAAGGGGAGTTCCCTCAGCAGGTCGAAGGGTCTCACTTATACAGACAGTAGTTCAATATCAGATCCACTATGGATGTAGGAGAGCCCTCCTAATGAGGTGTATTTGTTTTGTTGTCCTTTGGGTGCGTAGCTGAGGCGTGTCTTTTTGTTGTCCTGTGTGGTGTCTGCAGCTGGAGAATGAGGAGGAACCATTTGTGTTGGAGGATACCTGCGTGCTAAACACAGACAACATGGACGCTCACTCCTGTGACACCTCCTCTCTGGCCAGCTCTGACAGTGGAGACCCAGCTCACCTCAAACGGCATGAACACACACACACACACACACACACACACACACACACACACACACACACACACACACACACACACACAATAAGTCACTTTAAAGGTATCCTCTATAACTGCTACACAGATGATGATACGGATGATTTGTGCTTTGATCTCGTCCTGTCTCAACTGTTGTTGTAATTTCCTCTTCACCCGTTTTAGAAAAACATCCCTGGATCTCTTACAAGCGGCCCCAAAATGCTGCTGCTAAACTTTTGACATGATCATCAAAAAGGTCTCATGTGACTCCAATCTTGATTTTTCTTCATTGGTTCCCAAATCAAATTCAGATTAAATTCAAGGTGCTTGTAATGGCTTCTAGAGTTCTGCATGCTCAGATTAACTGCAGTCCTATTTTAGCAGTAGGTTGCTAAAGACTGGTCAGGGTTTGATGGTTGTTCCTCGCTCCAGCCTCAAATCTAAGCAGACTGCATTTGAGGTTATGGCTCCTATGGAGCTCTCTCTCTCTGGTCTTTAGATCTGTGGACACCTTTCAAAGAGATATTTTCATTAATTTCTATTGTATGAGTTTTTTACTCGTTTTAAGTCTGTATTTTATATCCTACGTACTTACTCTGTGTAACAACAATCTAAAATCAGATTGTCCAAATTGAATAAAGTGATTTTAAATCAAATAAATTAGAGCTGTCAATTGATTTAAATATTTAATCCCTATTAATTGCTTGATTTTGCTTAGTTAATCGCAACTGTGTCCGTAAAATGTACCTTTAAAAGAAGATTTTTCTAGTTTTTAATACTCTTATCAACATGGAAGTCGATAAATCTGCTTGCTTTTTGCAAATGTTTGGATATTTATTGTTGGAAATTAATTAACAATACCAAATTATGACAAATATTCATACCCTCCCAGGTACTGCTTTTAGGGATGTCACAATACCAGAAAACTAGTGGCCAATACCAGTAAAATTCCACGATTCTCTATACCGATTCGATACCAAATAAATGATTGTATTTATATTTAAATATTTGCTATAATCTGTGTAATAGTAGTTATAAATTTATAAAGATTTAAACAGATCATAATTTAGGGTACACACACATCTGTAGGGTACACACACATCTGTCGGGTACACACATCTGTAGGGTACACAATACATCTGTAGGGTACACACATACATCTGTAGGGTACACACACATCTGTCGGGTACACACATCTGTAGGGTACACAAATACATCTGTAGGGTACACACATACATCTGTAGGGTACATACATCTGTAGGGTACATACATCTGAAGGGTACACACATCTGAAGGGTACACAAATACATCTGTAGGGTACACACACACATCTGTCGGGTACATATATCTGTCAGGTACATACATTTGTCGGGTACATACATCTGAAGGGTACACACATCTGTCGGGTACACACATCTGTAGGGTACACACACACATCTTTAGGGTACACACACATCTGTCGGGTACATGCATCTGTCGGGTACACACATCTGTAAGGTAGACACATACATCTGTATGGTACACACATCTGTAGGGTACACACATCTGTAGGGTACACACATACATTTGTAGGGTACACACATACATCTGTAGGGTACATACATCGGAAGGGTACACACATCTGTAGGGTACACAAATACATCTGTAGGGTACATGCATACATCTGTAGGGTACACACATCTGTCGGGTACACACATCTGTCGGGTACACACACACATCTGTAGGGTACACACATCTGTATGGTGGGTTTTCTGGACAGTAAGTCACAGACTTGAAACAGATGCTGCTGTAGCAACCACAGCAGCACAAGCATCAGCCAATACACACCCTAACCCTAAAAGAGTCCTGTGAAGAAGTGACCACCAGCCAAACAAACACAAACACTCACTATACCTTGCTGTTGGTGCACACCTGTCTTTGCATGTACAAGTTAATTCAATGGAAAATGTTGTCTTTGTGTGTGTCTGTGTTTACCTTTGTGTCTGTGTGTGGACACGTACACGTATGAAGAAAAAGGAGGACAGTGGATCTGAATGCGACCGTTCATGGGTCTGTTCTTCGACACAGCCTGCTGAAGGGCATCTCTGCACAGATTGTCTCTGCTGCTGTAAGACACACACACACACAGACACATACACACAGTCTTTGATGTCCTCCAACAATAACAAAAAACGACTTACATTATTTTTAATGTTGAAACATCCCAAAACAACGAGTGCTTACTTCATCGTTGTTGTTAGGGATGTAGGGATGACTATTTTTGAAGTTGATTTAAGATAGAAGATAATTTATTCTTGTTTGTCTTCGACTATCTCGTCAGACAACAGCACATTAGCATTAAAGGGTCTTAAAGTACTAACTGTTTCTCTGAAGCTAATGCTAACCTCTGGCTTCGAGTTACTTGATTAAAACACCAGCTGTTATCTGTCAATGACTATGTTGACATGCACACTAATATTACATTATTATTGGAATGTGACAATATTCTGAATTTTATATGGGTCATGTATACAGTATATTCTGAATGTAGCTTTTTTCCAATCAAGACGTGGGATATGGCGACATAAAATCAGGTTTTAGAAGCATTCTTTGAACATGTATTCAGCACCTCAAGAAAATGTGTCTTGAGGTTTTTACTGCAGTTTACGACTCACAGCCTCTTGCCTGTTTACGACCAGCTCTGTGCCTGGGACACAAACTTAACGGCTGCATGTAAACGGGAGTATTAGTGGAATATTCATTTTCATTCGCCATGTAAACAGCTTTGTAGGAATATTGTCTTTTTTGGAATAAGGGCAAAATACTGAATATTTTGTGCATGTAAACACAGTCAATGGTTCTGTTTTTAGACAATTGAGTATCAGTTGGTAATTCTGTAATCCTGCTTTAGTTCTGTTGTAGATTCTGTTGCTGAAAGTGATTTGATTTGGAGGAGTGACTGATGTCTGTACTGCAGTACTAGCTACAGAACTCTATATTTGTTGCAGTAGAATCATGCATTTGTGTTTAAGCATAATAAAGACATTTGTGTATTTCCTCAGGACAAAGTGGATGCTGGCCTGCCAACTGCTATAGTGAGTATGAGTTAATTCAACAACCAATCCAACTGAACAAAGGGACATGGTATTACTTTAAAGGAACATATGATAACAACTTCATGGTGCATTTTTAGCGATTTCATCATTTCAAAGGTGGACATATACTAGAGACATGGTAAATAAACTGAAGTTAAAGTTGCCTTCATCAACAGATGATAGTAGACAGACATGAAATGAAGGGAGAGAGGGGTTTTACATGCAACCCCAGCCTGAATAGATCCGGAGACATCGCAAGTATGCACCATGGGAATGTGGTACTGAGGTGCACCGCATTCAAGGTTATTGCATTTATTTATTCATTACTGTAGAGCAGTTTCAGAAGGTTTTACACATACATACAACAGAAAGCAAAGTTGAACATATACTTTGAAAGCAGCCACAGCATGCTGTACTCTAGTGAGAGATGTAGGGGAGAAGCAGAAAGTGAATGTGAGGGTGTGCACACAGCCACGCTTCGACAATACAGGTTCAAACTTTAGAGCAGCCTCTATTATTATACAGTACACCCACAGGGGGCTCTATGCTTGTGTGAGTTCTGGTGGAGGCATAACGTTTGATATGGTTTTATGGTGTTTTGTCTTATTTGGTGTGTTTTGCCTTTCATTAGCGTTCCCTGACTTCCTCTGATCGGTTCTAAGCTGTACATGTTTTTGTGTTCAGACCGTGGCGGGTGTGATTGCTGTCGGAACGTCTCATGGTCTGGCTCTGGTCTTCGGTGAGTGTAAACTAGATTACGCTCCTTATATACACACAGCGGTGTCAATGATATTTCCATATATTACAATGCAAATATAACACAAACGGTGTAGATAAAGTTAATTAAGTATAGTTATCGGTTACCAAGTTGACACAGGCTGCTATACATTCAACTAAAGACTTTCTTCACTGTGATTGCAATGTGTTCGATTCCAGATGGACACCTGTTGCATGCGTAGTGGTAGTAGAGCTTTACTGTCTGCATCAGGGTCTTTAATACTCCCCACACTATAGGAGAAGTGGACAGTCACTGGGACCGCACCTATTGGTTTGTAAACTACGGAGTTTGGCACCAGCAGTGGTTGGCAAGCCCCAAATGTTGTAATTGTGCACATAGTGGCTTTAATGGTAAAACATTGAAATGACTCACGACAGTATGTGTTCAGCACGTATTAGACTAACTACTCTCAGCGATTAGAGCTTTGAAGCTGAATGACACTTGAACAGGATTCATCACATGGCTTTGGATAGTTGCTTCCATCCCTTGTTGTAGATCCTCATACGCTGACACGGGTTGTTTAGGAATTTAGAGACTGGTCTCGAAGTCCACACACATGGCTGTGTGCCTTTCAAACATCTTCTCGGCATAATTCTAGTGGAACCATGCTTCACTACCAATGAAAGGATTAAATTGTATATAAATTGTGGAGAACACAAGTATTCTGTTGCATGCTGCTGATGTTGTTGCTCTCGCAGAGTGTGCAGAGAATGTTGTCTTGTGTGAGAAATGGAGGTTGGTACTTACTTAGAAGCTCTTTATCTTACATTACCACATATCAGGTTTATTTTAATAAGAAGTGTAACTTTACAAAGTCCTTATTAATGCAAGATATAGAAAGCCTACAGTACATGGTATGTTCTCTTTAAAAGAATGCTCCAGGTATGTATAGGTACAAAACAATTCAAATTCATTTTGGGACAAACCTTTTTTTCTCTTGGCTAAACCAGAGTTAAGTAACTGTAGAAAGGTTTATGTACATCACCAAAAATATCTCCTTCACTACATCATACACACCCGTCCACAAACTCCTACTGATTGTAGCTGTGCCCTCTAGTGTCTGTCCTTTACACACACACCTAAACATAGGCTCGCTGTATAATCAGTCCAAGAAGGGTCATGAAATTCAAAGTCTTTTTAGACGGTCCTGTTCCATAGATCTGAGGAAGTGTGCTCTGGTGTCCTTCTACCATCATGTCAAGTCATGCAGAATGCTTACGAATCATGTGTGAGCTTTTAAGTGTTGAGGTTGAGGATGTTCTAAATTGCGCTTCACACGGCCTTATGTGCTGTCAGCTGTAAAACATGGGCAAAAGTAATCCAATATAAAATGACAATATATAAATATTGGAGGATAAAATGTACTGAGGCTGTCACAGACACTACTGCACAGACCATCAGAAACCTGGATAATGTTAGAATCATGTATTATATTTTCCAAAGAGGACATGGTTTGATGGTTTTATTTGTAATTAGGCATAATCTTTTTAAAATCACACCTGAAATAACCAATATTTAGTGTACAATCATGTGTACTCGTATTATAAGTATGTTGATTAATGAGCACCACTTGTCAGTTGATTATATATTTGATCAAAATGACTGTGATCATCTCATATAGCTTCCATAACAACAGCAGGATGATCCTCGCTTGACTTAATACATGCCTGTATCACTGACATCCACCCTCAGGACTGCTTCACCTGAGTCTGACATGGAGGCACTGACAATAACATAATCGCCCTCGTAAGAAATGCTGGAGCCGTCAGCCTTTGCTCTTACAAAATTGTTTTCACTTCCATTATACATAACATCATAGAGATTGTAGTCGCAGTTGTTTCCTCTCTCAAAGATCCCCACAGCAAACCAGTTGGAGTACATGTTTCGATCAAAGGGCACGGAGAACATGACCGCCATGACGTGGCTGTAGTCGTTCAGGTCGTAGTTGAAAAGGTCATAGGTGAAGACGCCGACGGATCCGGTTGCACTGCCAGTGGTCTTGTTGAACATTGCGCTGGCAGCAGAGCAGGGACCCACCATAGGTGGCAAAGGGACCTCACAACATCCGCTCTCTGTGAACACCCTGAACACAGAGACACAACATGTCAGACATGTTCTCACAAATCACACCATAGATTTTCCATTCTTGAGTGGGGATTTATGTCTCTGCTGTACAAGCACGTGAACACACCCACAAGGAGTCAAAGCTGTGTGTTACCTTAATGATTCTGCAGTAATGTCACAGAACCATTAAAAAATACACAACATGGTATGTGGACAGCTGAGCATTCCACTCGTGTGGTGTGAAAAATGTCTTTGCAGTCAGCGTTCCATTCCAAAGGTGCTGGACGGGGTTGACGTCAGGGCTCTGTCAAGTTTTTCTACACCAAACTGGGAAAACCTTTTTTTTTTTTTTTTTTTTTTTTTTTTTATGGACCTGGCTTTGTGCACACGGGAACTGTTGTGTTGAAACAGAAAAGTGTTAGACCCAAACTGCTGACTCAAACCCTGAAGCACCCTTCATTGGAAAAAAATCAGAGCAGTGTGCAAGCTGGGCAGCTCCGACGCACTGAGTCTGGTAGTTAAGCTGACTGGACTCGATAAAGATCTGACTTCACAAAACAAACAGAGAAAAGTGTGTTGGAGCATGCAGCTTTCTTATTTGAAAAAGAAAAGTAAGGACTTAGTAAGTAAATTTTAATTTTGAGAACAATGTAGCTTGAGGTGACAATCTATCTTCCTAATATTGTCATATTTCTGTCTATGCTGCACACACAGCATTGATTGCATGGCAGGGTGTTGCATGATGTATAGACCGTAAAGCCATTTGGGTTGCTTAGTTAAAATTGACTTGACTGGACTCTGAGACATCAATACAGCCCTAAAACTAACAACTGATGATCACTTCATGTTTGTTTGTGATGCTGTTACAATATACAACCACTACAATCAAAGGAACTGCTTAAGTCCGGTTTACAATGTACTTTCATTACCTTTAGACAAAGACAAGTACAAAAGCAATGCATAACCTTGGGTTGGAGAGAGTGTAGCTGCCAGAGTTGTTGTTAATCTCAACAGAGCAGATGCGATGAGGCATTGTGATGAGGTGTGGAGCGGTGGTGGGGGAAGAGGCTGGCTGGGAATAAGAGACAAGACAGCATCATTTCAGCAAATTCAGCATCTCTGAAACAGTAACAGTTGGTCAGACTCAGTCATCTCTGCTTTACTGATTAATACACACCTTTGTGAGCGTTTGTTGAGTTTCAGTGTGTGTTCTCACTCACTAATTGAAGGTGACCTCTGTTATTAACCCATGTAAGCGCTAACTTACTTCTGAAGCTCAGGTTTGTGTTGTTACTGCCATGTAAAATGTATTGTTAAAACTGTAAACTGTTAAAACTCCTCATTTCCATAAGAGAGTTGAAAAATGAAGAGAGTTGGAGATGTTTGTATTTTGAATAGTCATGCTGCAGCGGCCCTGAGAGCTCAACGCACTGCACATTAAGAAAACATTTTCATCTTATGTATGTGGTTGTGTTTTTTATTTGCAGATGTGTGTTTTCAAATTGTTGAAGATGTTGAGAGAGTAAGATTAGCAACTGTTATGGCAGAAGCTAAAGTGGAACCGCTATATTAAACACATTAAATTAATGGATGACCAAAATGTTGATGGATGTAGTTGATTAAATATGACAAAAACAGAATATGACTGGTGAGAAGTGGTGTAGGAAAATTGCATGCACCCGAAATGAAACAAAACTCGTCCATGTGGATACAGATCTCATTAAACACACACATGATGGTAATATATGAGTACTTACCCTTTTTATGATCTGCAGAAAATAAAAAGCCAAAAGCAGTTGTTGGAGCTGACCGATTGTTGGTGCAGGTTTCAGGCAGCATGTGGTGGTGAAGTCACATTGCACATGAGCTGCTCACACACCAGGTTTTATTGAGTCGCGTAATCAGGACGTCTAGGCACCAGTTGACTCCCTCCTTATCTCCTGTCCAGTATCGGCTCCTCGCTGTTCCCGGACCTGGCCACCACCTTATCACCATGCAAGGATTGGACTGATTACATCCACGTGTGCTTTTATTTGGGCCTTCTTTTGTTTGAACCTTTTAAAATCGGTACCCATTATTTGTACAGGGCGTGAGGACATGGATGGTGAGGACTTACTGGCCTGCCATGTTCACAGGGTAACACTAGAGAACAGAGCAATACGCAAATGAATTGACTGACCATGAAATGTTCGGCTAAGTGAACAGTAGTTGTAGTATAATATAATTCCTGAGTATAGGACTTGGCACAAAGTTATTTTGTGATTTTATTTATTTTAAATTGCGCTGTTTATAGTTTATGGAATAAAAAAAACATCAAACCATACATAAAAGACATAGAATTTAAAATGCATTTAGTAAGTGATAGTAGTAGAAGTGGGTTGTAGTGGTAACATGCACAAATAATACTAACTGGTAAAGAGACGACATGGCTGCCATACAAGGTGCCCAACTGCTCATCATCTAATCTGATGGTCATCCACACGGATTGGAGCTTCAGTCTCTTTCCCAAGGACACATTGAGAGCCGGACTGGAGGAGCTGGGGATTGAACCTCCGATCTTCTGATAAGTGTTGATGCCTGCTGAGCCACGACGGCCACGCTTTAGGTAGAAACGGTCAGAAGCAGCAGAAGCAGCGGTAATAACAGTAATAGTACATCGGCAGTGAATAATAATGTTTACATGCATTGCTGTTGGTAGTTTCAGTTACCACATTAGCTGTAATGGTATTAATGTAACAGTATAGTTGTAGCCATGATAATGGTAGCAATAGCATAAAAGTATTAGACTGTTAGGATATATTTATTTGTTTTCCCATTGCAAATCAATGATATATATAAACAAGCGTCTTCCTCGGATCTAGCATTAATATTTTGAAAAGACTTTCTATCGGCAGTCCTATCAGGTATATGAGTAATATTTGCCGTAGCAGTTATCAGTGCTTGCATTGGAATAGAGAATGCGTCAGAGCTCCAGCAGCCTGTGCAGTGTGTACAGGTAACGTGTGCAGAAGAGGTAGGGACGAGCCAGGTACAAGTAATTATTCATGTATTTTGTGCAGGGCAAAAGTACCAATCCATGGGATTGTTAAGTAGCTGTCCCTGCTCCATGACGGTTGCAGTGTGTACTGGTCTTTGGTCAAGGCTCAGCTGTAAACGGCTGTAAAGATTCACACTAACGGTTCATTAGTTAGCCAATCATGATCAACATCATCTTTATACCCCTGACCACTCTTTACATCCACAAGCATCTGCTTTATAAAGGAACACTTCTCCCTAATAAAACACTGCTGCTCCCTGCTGCTTTGACAGAATGTTCAGACCTCCTCACACTGATACAACACAGCCTCTGTTACACACAATCAGAATGACTAATTCACACACAAACACACACCCATTCTAAGCATGGCCCAAGCTACAGGCAAGCCACGTCTCCAGGTAAGAAGTGGAGGTGGAGGATAAGTACAGATACCGCTGAGCTCACCTTGACAACGGTCTGGACTGGAACGCAACACAGACAGTTTGCAGGAAAGGAAAGAGCACCCTCCTCTTCCTGAAGAAACTGTGACGGGGCAGTGGCATCATCTGTTCCTGGAGCTGTTAGAGGTGGTGGAGAGGATGCTGTTCATGGAAAACACCTCACATCCTCTTTTACCACCTCCTGGTCAAACAGCTTTCTTTCAAATTTCAGTAAGAGACTGATCCAGCTCAGCTGTGACAAGGACTGCTAGAGGAGGTCTTTCCTGCCAGCTGCCATCTCCCTGTACAAGACAGAGGGGTCGGGAGGGGAACTAGTCCCCACTGAGTCAGGACAGGGGGGTCGGGAGGGGAACTAGTCCCCACTGAGTCTGCTTTTAACCCATCCTAGTACTAGGAGCTAATGTACAGCGCCCGGGGAGCAATGGGAGTGAGGGGGGAAGGGGGATGTCCGGTGCCTTGCTCAAGGGCACCACGTCAGGGCAGCAGGTGAACTGGGACCTCTCCAAGTAGCAGTCACACTCCATTGTTTTTAGGTCGGGTCGGTGACTTGAACCATCAACCCTGCGGCTCACAGGCAGTGGCTTGGACTGTGGGCTCAGTTTATTTGGGAGGAGAACTAAACACTAACACAAATACTCTCACCCTGGACTCGTACATCGTATTTAAATGATCTAAGCAATAACAGGTCTATAATTATACATTAATTGCATTTAACTTTGCGCTACCTGAACACCTCAGCATTACACATGTATATATGTAAAGTAAAAATCCTCTATTGTCAAAAAGTATTGTATAGCTGTTTGGATATCTTTGTCTTCTTTGCTGAGATGAATAAAGTACTCCTTCTATCTACACAGTATCCATCTCTGGACTCTCTCTTCAGACACTGCTTATGGTTATGAATGGTTCTCTTATTGTGTGTTACTGCAGCTCAACATGATGAATGTTGTTGAGCTGCAGTAACAGGAGTGAAGAAGTCCAGTATGACCAACACACACCTGCTCCTGACCTGGTGAAGTTAGCTAAAATAAAGCATGGGTAGTTTTAAAAAGAGAATTGTAGACATACAATATTTATAGCATGTTTTATGTCTTACAGGATTGTTATAATTTACAGGGGAAATTGTGAAAATATGCAAAGAGCTCTCGGTCTCCACTGATACACCTGTTGCATGCGTAGTGGTAGTAGAGCTTTACTGTCTGCATCAGGGTCTTTAATACTCCCCACACTATAGGAGAAGTGGACAGTCACTGGGACCGCACCTATTGGTTTGTAAACTACGGAGTTTGGCACCAGCAGTGGTTGGCAAGCCCCAAATGTTGTAATTGTGCACATAGTGGCTTTAATGGTAAAACATTGAAATGACTCACGACAGTATGTGTTCAGCACGTATTAGACTAACTACTCTCAGCGATTAGAGCTTTGAAGCTGAATGACACTTGAACAGGATTCATCACATGGCTTTGGATAGTTGCTTCCATCCCTTGTTGTAGATCCTCATACGCTGACACGGGTTGTTTAGGAATTTAGAGACTGGTCTCGAAGTCCACACACATGGCTGTGTGCCTTTCAAACATCTTCTCGGCATAATTCTAGTGGAACCATGCTTCACTACCAATGAAAGGATTAAATTGTATATAAATTGTGGAGAACACAAGTATTCTGTTGCATGCTGCTGATGTTGTTGCTCTCGCAGAGTGTGCAGAGAATGTTGTCTTGTGTGAGAAATGGAGGTTGGTACTTACTTAGAAGCTCTTTATCTTACATTACCACATATCAGGTTTATTTTAATAAGAAGTGTAACTTTACAAAGTCCTTATTAATGCAAGATATAGAAAGCCTACAGTACATGGTATGTTCTCTTTAAAAGAATGCTCCAGGTATGTATAGGTACAAAACAATTCAAATTCATTTTGGGACAAACCTTTTTTTCTCTTGGCTAAACCAGAGTTAAGTAACTGTAGAAAGGTTTATGTACATCACCAAAAATATCTCCTTCACTACATCATACACACCCGTCCACAAACTCCTACTGATTGTAGCTGTGCCCTCTAGTGTCTGTCCTTTACACACACACCTAAACATAGGCTCGCTGTATAATCAGTCCAAGAAGGGTCATGAAATTCAAAGTCTTTTTAGACGGTCCTGTTCCATAGATCTGAGGAAGTGTGCTCTGGTGTCCTTCTACCATCATGTCAAGTCATGCAGAATGCTTACGAATCATGTGTGAGCTTTTAAGTGTTGAGGTTGAGGATGTTCTAAATTGCGCTTCACACGGCCTTATGTGCTGTCAGCTGTAAAACATGGGCAAAAGTAATCCAATATAAAATGACAATATATAAATATTGGAGGATAAAATGTACTGAGGCTGTCACAGACACTACTGCACAGACCATCAGAAACCTGGATAATGTTAGAATCATGTATTATATTTTCCAAAGAGGACATGGTTTGATGGTTTTATTTGTAATTAGGCATAATCTTTTTAAAATCACACCTGAAATAACCAATATTTAGTGTACAATCATGTGTACTCGTATTATAAGTATGTTGATTAATGAGCACCACTTGTCAGTTGATTATATATTTGATCAAAATGACTGTGATCATCTCATATAGCTTCCATAACAACAGCAGGATGATCCTCGCTTGACTTAATACATGCCTGTATCACTGACATCCACCCTCAGGACTGCTTCACCTGAGTCTGACATGGAGGCACTGACAATAACATAATCGCCCTCGTAAGAAATGCTGGAGCCGTCAGCCTTTGCTCTTACAAAATTGTTTTCACTTCCATTATACATAACATCATAGAGATTGTAGTCGCAGTTGTTTCCTCTCTCAAAGATCCCCACAGCAAACCAGTTGGAGTACATGTTTCGATCAAAGGGCACGGAGAACATGACCGCCATGACGTGGCTGTAGTCGTTCAGGTCGTAGTTGAAAAGGTCATAGGTGAAGACGCCGACGGATCCGGTTGCACTGCCAGTGGTCTTGTTGAACATTGCGCTGGCAGCAGAGCAGGGACCCACCATAGGTGGCAAAGGGACCTCACAACATCCGCTCTCTGTGAACACCCTGAACACAGAGACACAACATGTCAGACATGTTCTCACAAATCACACCATAGATTTTCCATTCTTGAGTGGGGATTTATGTCTCTGCTGTACAAGCACGTGAACACACCCACAAGGAGTCAAAGCTGTGTGTTACCTTAATGATTCTGCAGTAATGTCACAGAACCATTAAAAAATACACAACATGGTATGTGGACAGCTGAGCATTCCACTCGTGTGGTGTGAAAAATGTCTTTGCAGTCAGCGTTCCATTCCAAAGGTGCTGGACGGGGTTGACGTCAGGGCTCTGTCAAGTTTTTCTACACCAAACTGGGAAAACCTTTTTTTTTTTTTTTTTTTTTTTTTTTTTTTTATGGACCTGGCTTTGTGCACACGGGAACTGTTGTGTTGAAACAGAAAAGTGTTAGACCCAAACTGCTGACTCAAACCCTGAAGCACCCTTCATTGGAAAAAAATCAGAGCAGTGTGCAAGCTGGGCAGCTCCGACGCACTGAGTCTGGTAGTTAAGCTGACTGGACTCGATAAAGATCTGACTTCACAAAACAAACAGAGAAAAGTGTGTTGGAGCATGCAGCTTTCTTATTTGAAAAAGAAAAGTAAGGACTTAGTAAGTAAATTTTAATTTTGAGAACAATGTAGCTTGAGGTGACAATCTATCTTCCTAATATTGTCATATTTCTGTCTATGCTGCACACACAGCATTGATTGCATGGCAGGGTGTTGCATGATGTATAGACCGTAAAGCCATTTGGGTTGCTTAGTTAAAATTGACTTGACTGGACTCTGAGACATCAATACAGCCCTAAAACTAACAACTGATGATCACTTCATGTTTGTTTGTGATGCTGTTACAATATACAACCACTACAATCAAAGGAACTGCTTAAGTCCGGTTTACAATGTACTTTCATTACCTTTAGACAAAGACAAGTACAAAAGCAATGCATAACCTTGGGTTGGAGAGAGTGTAGCTGCCAGAGTTGTTGTTAATCTCAACAGAGCAGATGCGATGAGGCATTGTGATGAGGTGTGGAGCGGTGGTGGGGGAAGAGGCTGGCTGGGAATAAGAGACAAGACAGCATCATTTCAGCAAATTCAGCATCTCTGAAACAGTAACAGTTGGTCAGACTCAGTCATCTCTGCTTTACTGATTAATACACACCTTTGTGAGCGTTTGTTGAGTTTCAGTGTGTGTTCTCACTCACTAATTGAAGGTGACCTCTGTTATTAACCCATGTAAGCGCTAACTTACTTCTGAAGCTCAGGTTTGTGTTGTTACTGCCATGTAAAATGTATTGTTAAAACTGTAAACTGTTAAAACTCCTCATTTCCATAAGAGAGTTGAAAAATGAAGAGAGTTGGAGATGTTTGTATTTTGAATAGTCATGCTGCAGCGGCCCTGAGAGCTCAACGCACTGCACATTAAGAAAACATTTTCATCTTATGTATGTGGTTGTGTTTTTTATTTGCAGATGTGTGTTTTCAAATTGTTGAAGATGTTGAGAGAGTAAGATTAGCAACTGTTATGGCAGAAGCTAAAGTGGAACCGCTATATTAAACACATTAAATTAATGGATGACCAAAATGTTGATGGATGTAGTTGATTAAATATGACAAAAACAGAATATGACTGGTGAGAAGTGGTGTAGGAAAATTGCATGCACCCGAAATGAAACAAAACTCGTCCATGTGGATACAGATCTCATTAAACACACACATGATGGTAATATATGAGTACTTACCCTTTTTATGATCTGCAGAAAATAAAAAGCCAAAAGCAGTTGTTGGAGCTGACCGATTGTTGGTGCAGGTTTCAGGCAGCATGTGGTGGTGAAGTCACATTGCACATGAGCTGCTCACACACCAGGTTTTATTGAGTCGCGTAATCAGGACGTCTAGGCACCAGTTGACTCCCTCCTTATCTCCTGTCCAGTATCGGCTCCTCGCTGTTCCCGGACCTGGCCACCACCTTATCACCATGCAAGGATTGGACTGATTACATCCACGTGTGCTTTTATTTGGGCCTTCTTTTGTTTGAACCTTTTAAAATCGGTACCCATTATTTGTACAGGGCGTGAGGACATGGATGGTGAGGACTTACTGGCCTGCCATGTTCACAGGGTAACACTAGAGAACAGAGCAATACGCAAATGAATTGACTGACCATGAAATGTTCGGCTAAGTGAACAGTAGTTGTAGTATAATATAATTCCTGAGTATAGGACTTGGCACAAAGTTATTTTGTGATTTTATTTATTTTAAATTGCGCTGTTTATAGTTTATGGAATAAAAAAAACATCAAACCATACATAAAAGACATAGAATTTAAAATGCATTTAGTAAGTGATAGTAGTAGAAGTGGGTTGTAGTGGTAACATGCACAAATAATACTAACTGGTAAAGAGACGACATGGCTGCCATACAAGGTGCCCAACTGCTCATCATCTAATCTGATGGTCATCCACACGGATTGGAGCTTCAGTCTCTTTCCCAAGGACACATTGAGAGCCGGACTGGAGGAGCTGGGGATTGAACCTCCGATCTTCTGATAAGTGTTGATGCCTGCTGAGCCACGACGGCCACGCTTTAGGTAGAAACGGTCAGAAGCAGCAGAAGCAGCGGTAATAACAGTAATAGTACATCGGCAGTGAATAATAATGTTTACATGCATTGCTGTTGGTAGTTTCAGTTACCACATTAGCTGTAATGGTATTAATGTAACAGTATAGTTGTAGCCATGATAATGGTAGCAATAGCATAAAAGTATTAGACTGTTAGGATATATTTATTTGTTTTCCCATTGCAAATCAATGATATATATAAACAAGCGTCTTCCTCGGATCTAGCATTAATATTTTGAAAAGACTTTCTATCGGCAGTCCTATCAGGTATATGAGTAATATTTGCCGTAGCAGTTATCAGTGCTTGCATTGGAATAGAGAATGCGTCAGAGCTCCAGCAGCCTGTGCAGTGTGTACAGGTAACGTGTGCAGAAGAGGTAGGGACGAGCCAGGTACAAGTAATTATTCATGTATTTTGTGCAGGGCAAAAGTACCAATCCATGGGATTGTTAAGTAGCTGTCCCTGCTCCATGACGGTTGCAGTGTGTACTGGTCTTTGGTCAAGGCTCAGCTGTAAACGGCTGTAAAGATTCACACTAACGGTTCATTAGTTAGCCAATCATGATCAACATCATCTTTATACCCCTGACCACTCTTTACATCCACAAGCATCTGCTTTATAAAGGAACACTTCTCCCTAATAAAACACTGCTGCTCCCTGCTGCTTTGACAGAATGTTCAGACCTCCTCACACTGATACAACACAGCCTCTGTTACACACAATCAGAATGACTAATTCACACACAAACACACACCCATTCTAAGCATGGCCCAAGCTACAGGCAAGCCACGTCTCCAGGTAAGAAGTGGAGGTGGAGGATAAGTACAGATACCGCTGAGCTCACCTTGACAACGGTCTGGACTGGAACGCAACACAGACAGTTTGCAGGAAAGGAAAGAGCACCCTCCTCTTCCTGAAGAAACTGTGACGGGGCAGTGGCATCATCTGTTCCTGGAGCTGTTAGAGGTGGTGGAGAGGATGCTGTTCATGGAAAACACCTCACATCCTCTTTTACCACCTCCTGGTCAAACAGCTTTCTTTCAAATTTCAGTAAGAGACTGATCCAGCTCAGCTGTGACAAGGACTGCTAGAGGAGGTCTTTCCTGCCAGCTGCCATCTCCCTGTACAAGACAGAGGGGTCGGGAGGGGAACTAGTCCCCACTGAGTCAGGACAGGGGGGTCGGGAGGGGAACTAGTCCCCACTGAGTCTGCTTTTAACCCATCCTAGTACTAGGAGCTAATGTACAGCGCCCGGGGAGCAATGGGAGTGAGGGGGGAAGGGGGATGTCCGGTGCCTTGCTCAAGGGCACCACGTCAGGGCAGCAGGTGAACTGGGACCTCTCCAAGTAGCAGTCACACTCCATTGTTTTTAGGTCGGGTCGGTGACTTGAACCATCAACCCTGCGGCTCACAGGCAGTGGCTTGGACTGTGGGCTCAGTTTATTTGGGAGGAGAACTAAACACTAACACAAATACTCTCACCCTGGACTCGTACATCGTATTTAAATGATCTAAGCAATAACAGGTCTATAATTATACATTAATTGCATTTAACTTTGCGCTACCTGAACACCTCAGCATTACACATGTATATATGTAAAGTAAAAATCCTCTATTGTCAAAAAGTATTGTATAGCTGTTTGGATATCTTTGTCTTCTTTGCTGAGATGAATAAAGTACTCCTTCTATCTACACAGTATCCATCTCTGGACTCTCTCTTCAGACACTGCTTATGGTTATGAATGGTTCTCTTATTGTGTGTTACTGCAGCTCAACATGATGAATGTTGTTGAGCTGCAGTAACAGGAGTGAAGAAGTCCAGTATGACCAACACACACCTGCTCCTGACCTGGTGAAGTTAGCTAAAATAAAGCATGGGTAGTTTTAAAAAGAGAATTGTAGACATACAATATTTATAGCATGTTTTATGTCTTACAGGATTGTTATAATTTACAGGGGAAATTGTGAAAATATGCAAAGAGCTCTCGGTCTCCACTGATACAAAATGATTTGAGTCTTAAGTTCATACTGTGATGTTTGGGTTTGGACTGAGGTTTGATTGGGGCTGAGGTCTCCGCAGGGCTGACCCATGTCTCTTTATATTGCTGACATAATGATGCCGGGCAGGAAAAGGTACGAACATCCCTGTCAGACGAGTCACTCATGCTTAATATTCATTTTGTGTTCAACCTGACTCGCTCATGTCCATTTTGGTTTGGCCGAGCTACTTTGCTGCATGTTTTGTTGTTTGATTTGTTTATTTACATTTGGTAGTTTTTTTTAAATATCATTCCCAGCTTCATTTGGTGCCAGTGTGTTGTGTGTTGGTATCATTTTGTGAAACCTTGAGGTTGTCCTTTTTTACAAATTCATTTTTACCATCAACACGTTTTATAAGTCTGTCCACCTGCTTCTGCAGTTAAATGTCCTCTTCATTCTTCCTCCAGATACCAATCAGGCTCTACGGCTCTGTCTGGGAACCAAGGCCACTGGGGCAGAGTTTGGAGCCGTCTCTGCCCTCAGCATCAATCACGACTGCTCACGAATGCTCTGTGGCTTCGCCAAAGGACAGGTATACCTCTGACACACATGCATACAATCACAGGCTTGTTCACTGGGAGTTCATTAGAGTTTTAAAAAGTTCACAAAGACAGTGACGAATCTAACAGCAGCCTGTTAAAGGTCAACAGGGTTTCTCCTGATGGTATACAGTATGTGTTGTTTGTTCTATGGCAGGTGGTACTGAGGAGGGACAGTGGTGCTCTGAGAGAGTTGATGGTTGAGACTGAAAATCTCGGGTTTTCTAAATCACTGATACTTTTTTTCTAGTGAGAGCAATATCGTCCTCTTAAAGCTGGAAAATCTGCATTAATAAATAAAGGACAGCTAGACTATTAATACTGACTAGTAAGTGTTGAAGTGATGCTTTATTGAGAGCACAGCGAGAGACTCTCACCATGCATTTCAAGAGCCAAAGGTCCATCAATGTGATGACACAAACGGCAGGCTGTATGTGCCCATAGAGCTGCCACTCAACTTCGTGCTAAAGTCAGTCCGATATCTGAAGATTGAATTACCTCAGTATTGGAACCCGTCCCATCTCTAGTTGTCTTTCATGTGCATAATGTACAAATATGATGCCCTGTCTGGTAGGGATGAAACAATATTCGAGGAACCAAAGTAAAGACTGTGGACCTCTCTTAATACATCAG
The DNA here is from genome assembly GCF_900634415.1 of Cottoperca gobio. Lineage (NCBI taxonomy): Eukaryota > Metazoa > Chordata > Actinopteri > Perciformes > Bovichtidae > Cottoperca > Cottoperca gobio. The sequence goes on along the minus strand of NC_041369.1, from coordinate 2,202,367 downwards.
AAGAGTTTGCCATGTTAGTTGAATGTGGACAAAAGACAAAAGTGGAAGAGTGAAACAAAGGGAAAGGCAGTAAAGAAACAACAACAACCGAGCAATCAAACAAGGCCAGACAGTCTCATCATTTTGGGATGTGAAAGTGCGTCAGCCGCTGGACTGCAGTCTGGTGTCTAGTCCAGCAGTGCAGGCTAACAGGCTAACAGGCTGTGTGCAGCTGTTGACTGCCGGCTAACTTAACTACCAAATGGAAGAAGTATCTGTCAGGAGACCAAGAGTGTCATGCTGCTGATAAAGGGAATACACTACACAACTGTACAGCTACAGTGGCTACACATGCTGACATACTGTACATACCATTGAAACCACACTCAAATATGTTATAGCTCTTCAAGAAGGCTGAAGCCACATTCTTTTGGATAGTCCATAAAATGCTTGATTATGAAAATAATTGACAGCTGTAATCACAAGTGTTCTGAGGCCTTTTTTCTACAGTGGGCTCTGTCACTTGGCTTCATTTCCTCTAACCATTTCGGGCAGGTGCCAGTTTTTATCCAGTTTGCTTACTGTGAGTCTGTGGAGGGGAGTGTCGCAGCGGAGGTTGTGTTTATGCACATTAGCTGATGCGGTACAATATTGTTATCCACTTTGTCCCTGATCAGCTTGTAGAGGCACACACTTCTCCAGAATCAAATGAAACCTTTTATGTACGTTAAGTTTTCCCTGAACAGACTCAGGCTTGTCTTTAGTATTTGCAGCAGTGGCATAATCATCCACATATTGCTTAAACCCAATATCATGAACTAAATATGAGAATGAACTAGTTTGACTTTAAGGTTAAACAATTCAAATGTATTAAATGTATTATGTCAAGTTACAAAACAACAGTTTTTATTTCAGAGACTGAAATTGATTGATTGTAATTGATAGTACAGAGAATTGTGTCTGTCTGTCTGTCTGTCTGTCTGTCTGTCTGTCTGTCTGTCTGTCTGTCTGTCTGTCTGTCTGTCTGTCTGTCTGTCTGTCTCATTAGATTACAATGTGGGATCTAGCCAGTGGGAAGCTCCTGAGAACAATCACTGATGCCCACCCTCCAGGGACAGCTATTCTGCATGTGAAGGTACACACACACACACACACACACACACACACACACACACACACACACACACACACACACACACACACACACACACACACACACACACACACACACACACACAAAACAACAATTGTTCTTGCATGAATTGGATCCCTGATGATTTCCATCTGTCCCTTGTTATTGTTTCTCTGTTTCTGTCTGTAGTTCACAGATGACCCGACTCTTGCAGTGTGCAATGACAGTGGAGGATCTGTTTTCGAGCTGTCTTTCAGGTTAAATTAAATAACTTTATTATTTTACCATAAGATCAGTCACAGTGTTCATCCACCACCCATTAAGCAGGTTGTAACACCTGTAGTGCTGCTTCAAGGTTAGTGGAAGAGGCACTGTTTACTTTTCATACATAGTGTCCGTCAGAGTTGAGAATCATGAATCATTTTCTGAGATTTTTTCAACATTCGTAGTCACTGACTCTTGTTCCTTCACTTTGTTCTCCTAAGCCTAGCCGTCACATCACCATTAAAAAAAGCACATCAGTGCTCACTCACCCCCAACGTTTGAAGCTGGTTCTGTCTGTCGTTCAGTCTGTTGCTGTCTCCTCAAGTTCAGTACAAAACTAGCCTACGCGAGCACTGCATATAACCATAATAGCTCAGCAGCACTGTTTTATAAAACTGAATTATCAGATTATGATTGTTTCTGGGGCTGTTGATGCTTTTAACAAGAAATTAATGTCCTGTGGATCACAGCTGATCTGCACCCAGTCACCAGTGAGGGGAGCTGTCCCTGACAGTGTGGATTCAGTGTAGTCAGTTCACTTTGAAGATTTGTACATATACAGAAGAACTCTAGTGTCATGTCACTCTGCTCCCAGTTATACAACATAATAATAATAATAATACATTTTATTTATAAATCGCCTTTCATAGCTAAAAGCAATCTCAAGGCGCTCCAATACAAAGACAACAACAACAACAACAACAACAACAACAACAACAACAAACATAAGGTTTTAAGGAAAGGCTTTTTTGAAAAGAAAGGTTTGACTGAGACTGAGTCTTCTCAGTAAATCCAGCTGTCATTGTTCCCTGCTGTCATCCTGCTTTACCACACCCACCTGTTCTCGACACTGCAGACAATCTCTCAGCTCACTCACTTGCTCAGATACTGTTACTGTTCACTAACAGTAATACTATTCATTATCTGGGTTCAGCTTGAGAAGAGAAGCCAAAGCATCAGATGACTGTAATATTTCTTTAATTAGTTAATGCTATCTGTGTCTCTTTGTTTCCAGGCGGGTGATGGGGATGCGCTCCTGTGACTCTCGATGTCTCTTCAGTGGATCTAAAGGGGAGGTCTGCTGTATCGAACCGTTGCGAGCGCCTCCAGACTTCAAAGATCATCCAATCACACACTACTCTCTGCTGGCCATGGCCTCTCTCACTAAGGTACACAGTGCACCCTCCATCCTCAGCGTATCCACACACCTGGGTATAAAGTTCCTAATATATTTTGCCTTTTGGTTTTCTTTCCCCAGATTCTGGTCATTGGACTAAAGCCCTCGCTGAAAGTCTGGATGACGTTTCCCTACAGCAAGGTCTGTATATTTGTCTGCGTGTTCATCTTGTTGTTAAGGATAATGCTGGCCCAGATTCATCGATACAATGACATGTATAATTCTGTTTGCACCGGATTCTGTGCTGAGGTTATCAGTTAGCGTAAGATCTTAATGCACACTAAAGGCCATAGATTAAAGCATTCATCAGCTACCCTCTCACCTGCCTCATCAAAGACTGGCTAGCAGTGTTGTTCTATTGATAAGCATTTTTATAGGTAGGGAAAAGTATCCGAAAGTCCATAGAATCTTCTCAAAGCTTTACTGTCCATACCATAATGTCTGCTCAGTATTTTCTATTCCAAATTGGCCAATAAATTGCAAATTCCATACTACTTCCAGCTGAACTTTAAGGAGGATACTAGAGGTCCTGCAGGGGCATTGCCATCAAGTACAAAGGGCAGAAGCAATGCATCAGGTCTATAAATAAAACCTGCTAATTCATTGTGAATCAGGTAATAAATCAGGCCGGATTGTTCTCTTGCTCTTAAAAGGTACACAGGTTCAGTCATAGAATAAGTGAACCTCAATGGGCTTAATGTACAACATACAACCTCCTCCAGTGCAGGGGTGTCTTCAACCATCATTCACCTTCAAGGCACAGGTGTGAAAAATACAATGAATGATGGTTGAATTCCATTTATTTTACGCGCCATGGCTCAACATTTTTATTTCCAAATGGACATTCAGCTTTATTTACAACTATGAGCTCTTGGAACATTACTTTAAGAGGCTAATCAATTGATGTGTTTTCTTTCTCCAGTCGGATCCGTCCAGTGTTCCTCAGCTGGCCTGGCAGTTTGTTCCTGTTCAGAAGACGGTCAACCCCATGCTGGCTTTTTGTAAAGGAGATACGGTCCACTTCCTCCTGGTATCTGCTCATCTCCCTCTTAACTTTAAAATAGGAAAATACACTTAATAATAATACTACTCTTTGAACATAGATGTTGTTTTCAGATTATAAGATAAAAAAAATTATACTACTTAGAACCAGACTCCTGAGAGTAATGTAACGTTCTCAGTGGGAAATAGTGTGTAGTGTTTTAATGTTCTCCTCTTTGTTCAGGTTAAGAAGGAGGAGACAGGCACCATCCATGTCATCAAACAAAAACAGCTCCAGCTCAGCTGTGACATCATCAGCCTGAGTGTAAGTCCCTCACTCAAGACACTGGGCCACTTCTAATGTTTGGTGTCGTAACAGGATAACAGCCGTGACAAAGTGTAATTGAGCATTGAAAAAAGAAAAGTCCTGTCACCATGTTCTCTGTGCATAATAATGCAGTCAGTGGTGACAATTACAATACGATTAAACAAACTCTTAACCTCAGAAGGGACAAAAACAATGATGGTGAAATGCTGGCATCATTTTGCAATACGCTCAATTTGCAAGAGAAGCTGCATAGACAGATTGTCCAACCCAGGGGTGTCCAAACTACGGCCCAACTGCATTTTTAATTGGCCCGCAGCAAATTCTAAAAGTATAATGGAATATGGCCCAGATATAAACTTGCGCTTGAATGTTTTGTACTTCTTAGTTCTAACACAGAAACACAGTTTTGACTTGTCAGCTAACTTAAAACATCAAGTGTCAGATAAAGCTTGAGCTTTAGATGTTTACTGATTGCATGTGATGAGAGCACAGATGCACAGACACCGCACAGCTGTTCACTTTGTTTGCAGGGAGTTGACGATAACTTTTGTGTTACGGAAGAGCTGCTTGGTCTTAAGAGTCTAAAGGGAACAACATAATTCGAACACGAGGACTTTACCACAGAGAATTTCAAGCTTTCCTGTCTGATGTCGATGCTGAATACGGGGACGCACTCCACCGTTCTGATGTGCGCTGGCTGAGTTGCGGCTCCGTGCTGCAGCGGTTTTATTCCCTGAGATCAGAAATCGATCTGTTTTTGAAAGAGAAGGACCGACCTCTTCATGAGCTGAGTGACCCTCCATGGTTGGCAGACCTGGCATGTTTAGTTGATGAATGCAGAAGAAGTTTAAGAGACTATATAAACTTATATAATAATAATTATAAACTTATATAATAATAATTATAAACTTATATAATAATAATTATAAACTTATATAATAATAATTATAAACTTATATAATATTAATTAGTCAACATCAGCTTTTCTCCCTCCCGACTTCTACCGGAGCTTGGAAAAGTTTCCTCTGATGAGACGCCACGCACAAAGAATGATGAGTCTGTTCGGCTCAACATATGTGAGCAAACAGTGAGCAACTGTTACCAAAAGCAGATTGAGAACCAAAATGAGCGACAGCATCTCTGTGATGTCCTTCTTATCTCAAACACCAAACTTACTCCTGACCTGCAGTATCCGAAAGAGAGCAATATTTTAGAAAGGGGGATGTTCATGTGTCTTTGGGGAGCGTTTGTGTGTACTGCCTGCGAGGTAATTTATAAACACACGCAAAAAATCTACTCCAAAAAAATTAATCCAAATCTAGTCAGATATAGAATATAACCGGCGACTGACTGTTTTTCCTGGCCAAGGTCAGGGTCCTTGAACACAACACGAGCGAAACGTGTCATCACGTGGTCCCATCGTGTCAAAAAACTTCAATATTAAACTGTCATTGATATCAGCAAACGCAGCATGGCGAGTGTAACAAAGAGAAAGGTGGATGTGGAATGTTCCAGGAGAAATGGACGAACGATTATTTCTTTGTGGATGTAAAAGGCCAGTGTGCCTAGTTTGTGCGGACGCGGTCATGAAAAAGGCTCTCGAGCTGCATAACAGCACGAAACATTACAAACTGCACGAGCTGAAAGGGCCTCAGACTTGTTGCTTTGTGCTCGTTTATTGTTGGATTACTTAAGAGTGCAAATAGTTTCACACCGGTTACACTTTGAATGTCTGACCCTGATTGGCTGCAGTCTATGACACCGATTAAAGTTTGAATCTCAAACTTCCTGGATAGGGGGGTGCTGGCCCAAAAAAGGTTGAGAACCACTGCTCTAGGTGATCTAGGGTTTTCTACCACAGGTGTGATCTTACTGCTGCATGGCTCAGTGAATAAAGACAAATGTCTTTGTTAGTGTAAGTGCATGACTTGTTCTCTTCCTGTCTCTACGTCTCTGCAGTGGATAAACAGTCGTACGCTGGTCCTGGTAGACAGCCATGAAAAGCTGCAGGTTGTGGACCGGCCCAGTCAGGAGGTTTTGGAGACTCTGGACTTGGAGCAGGTGCAACTGGTCTATAACAGCCGGCATTTCAAATCGCTGGCAACTGGAGGGAATGTCTCCCAGGCTCTGGTGAGGGGTCAGCTGGTGGGGAACAGGATCAGAGGTTAAGATGAATGTTCTATAACATTCATCACTTTATAACGATAGTGGTTTGGCTTCGGAATGTAAGAAGTTATGGATCAATATATGGCTAATGTTAAAAACTAATATGAGAATTTTGAAGCGGTGTAGGGCTGCTGAGAGAACATTACTCCACAGTGACTATCTCATAAGTTTCTCTCTCTGTCTCTCTGTCTCTCTCTCTCCTCTCTCTCTCCCTATCTCTCTCTCTGTCTCTCTCCTCTCTCTCTCTGTATTACTGATTTTGTACACCCCTAAAAGTTACCAAACTTGAGGCACAGAGACCTTTTGCCGTCACATGTCAATCTATAAAAAATGTGTACTTCTGCTGCTCGTTTTACAGCTGCTCTCATACTGCATTAGTAGAATTGAGTTAAATTACTGCGTTATATTATGCTTTGACTACATTCTTGAGGTTGTTTGTTGTGGCCCAGGTGTTTGTCGAGGCAACGTTGGACCTTCAGCAGGAACAGTCCTGGGACCAGCTGCGCTGTTTATACCGAGGACCATCCAGGGTATGACTCAGGAAGCACCTCCCCGTTTACATCCTTGATGCACAAATAGCCAAATACATCACATAAATGCTTTTTTTAAATAAAATGTTTTATGCTTTTCAACACAAACACAGACGGCTCAACTGTGATAATAATACATTAAACAGAGAGATATTAACAACATGAATGACAGTGTTATGCATGCCTATAGCATTATGCCAACCTTATTATCAAATATAACATTGATTGGTTTAGCAATTGCAAAACACCCTTTTTCTTCTCAGTTTTAGCTTTCTTACTTTAAATACATACACTAAGATCCAGAGGTGTGTACTTGATTTCTACACTCCACTGTTACTTGTTACACATACACAGGACTTCATAATTATTCAGTGTGTATGTTGTGAAGGAGGCGAATAAGGCAATGATCACTCTTCTAATGATCTTTTCGCTCAACCGCTCTGGTTTCAAGAGAAGCATCCAAACTTCAACGAAACTTACGCACCTGGAAGTGAAATTAGTAAAACAAATAGAGCAGCTTTCTTCTGTTTCTGGACAACAAAGGCTCGAACATAGGACAACTAATACAGCTGTACGATTAACTGAGGCATCTTTTGAGATCGCATGGATTTTGGCAAAAAAAAACATCTCAGGCTGCATTGCATATTGTATGTTCTGGGTGGGATGACAGATTAATAAGCATACAGGCATTTTATGACTGGATGTAGCTTTTCATACTTAAAAGCTGTAAAAGTGGCTCTCCTATTGACTTTGTCCTATCAATGTGGCTCTCATCTAAAAAAATGTGAAGACCACTGCTCTATAGTGTTGATGAAGAAAACTTGTACTTTAATGTCAATCATCAGTTTTATACATAAAAGGAAAATATATCAATCAGCAGTACACAACAGTAACACATGCAAAGGTACAGTCTCACGCCAACAGTGGAAGACCCCTCACATCGTCCCAGAGGCCGCCACATTAACCTTCACAAACCTCGGGTTTCTGAAACCATGCAGAAATCATACATTTCTTCATACTAATTGATTTTTCTACCCAAAGTATGACGTTCTATAATCAGTTACTGTATGATGTGATGCAACAAATTACTACTGAAATAGTGTTAGATTGATGTGATTATATAAACAGTTATTTCCATTGTTACAACTTGTGAGAATATTAAATGACATTCATATGAGATAACGTTTAATAAACTAGTGAATGAACGTGTAGGTGAGAGCTTACAAATGTTCAACATCGATAAAAGAAATAACGTACACCCATGGTACAACATTTGTTGAACATTTGTTGTACATCTACAGACAAAGCTGTTGAAGTGTTACAAATACTCTATTAACTTGTTGTGGGCGGACTATGTTTCCCCTGTCCTCCAGTAGCTAACAATCTTGACAGCCCTGTCCTCTCTCGCTCTCAGACTCGTGTTACATCAGTGCATCATGAAGCAGGAGCAGAGGCTCATGGGAAGAAGGTAAGGCTTTTTATATACATATCTATAACCCACGTCACCTGACCACTGCTGGCCAGCTTGGGCTCTGCTGGAGACTTTCAGTCTTAAAATGTCAAAATGTTCATTCCTGTTTATTACAACCTGGGCCTTATTTCCAGGAAGAAATTATTTTTAAATAATAGAAAAAACATATCGTTTTTACAGGTGCCATAAATTGTCCTATGCAAAGTATATGAAAATAGAACCTAAGTTGTGATAAAGTGGAATTATCCTTTAATGTGCCCAGCCACATTACATAAAGTTTGATAGCAACATTGTAATCTGGTTACTGTCAGGTGGGTGATTACAACGAGAAAGGACATGAATGCAGACAGTCCAGGCTGACAGGGACTGTTCAGTAATTATTGAAGAAGTGAAGATACAGACGTTTACTCGAATGGTTAGAAAGTCTAAATTAGTAACTGAGAATCCAGAGGTGAACACACATGGAGCAGGTAAGAGAAACAGAAAGGTTTAAACAGATTAGGGTTCTGAAGGCTGAAACAGATTAGGGTTCAGGTTTCAGAAGGCTGAAACAGATTAGGGTTCAGGGTTCTGAAGGCTGAAACAGATTAGGGTTCAGAGTTCTGAAGGCTGAAACAGATTAGGGTTCAGGGTTCTGAAGGCTGAAACAGATTAGGGTTCAGAGTTCTGAAGGCTGAAACAGATTAGGGTTCAGGGTTCAGAAAGCTGAAACAGATTAGGGTTCAGGGTTCTGAAGGCTGAAACAGATTAGGGTTCAGAAGGCTGAAACAGATTAGGGTTCAGGGTTCAGAAGGCTGAAACAGATTAGGGTTCAGGGTTCTGAAGGCTGAAACAGATTAGGGTTCAGAGTTCTGAAGGCTGAAACGGATTAGGGTTCAGAAGGCTGAAACGGATTAGGCTTCAGGGTTCTGAAGGCTGAAACAGATTAGGGTTCAGGGTTCTAAAGGCTGAAACAAATTAGGGTTCAGGGTTCTGAAGGCTGAAACAGATTAGGGTTCAGGGTTCAGAAGGCTGAAACAGATTAGGGTTCAGGGTTCTGAAGGCTGAAACAGATTAGGGTTCAGAGTTCTGAAGGCTGAAACGGATTAGGGTTCAGGGTTCAGAAGGCTGAAACGGATTAGGGTTCAGGGTTCTGAAGGCTGAAACAGATTAGGGTTCAGGGTTCTGAAGGCTGAAACAGATTAGGGTTCATAAGGTTTAAACAGATTAGGGGTTCGGAAGGCTGAAACCGATTAGGGTTCAGGGTTCAGAAGGCTATAAAGCAAAAGCATGACGCAACAATGATAATCTGGCAAAGAGTAACTGGAAAAGAGCTAGTAAAAATATGGTGGGGGTAACTGGGGAATGAAGAACAGATGAGCAGCTGGATGTGGGGTCAGGTGACTGGTGGGAAGGTGTGAGGGCGGAGGGTGGAGGAATGAAGCAGTCCGGAGAGTTCTATGAGATGAATGGGCCTGGGGGGGAAGTGAGTACATGGCTGAAAAGAGGGACAGAGAGGCAGAGGGTGTGACCGTTGTTGTGGTTTCAAAATGGCATTTACCAAGAACCAAATATAAGCCTATTCACTTCCTGTTCAATACAGTGCTACTGTATTGTATTACTGATTTTGTACACCCCTAAAAGTTACCAAACTTGAGGCACAGAGACCCTTTTGCCGTCACATGTCAATCTATAAAAAATGTGTACTTCTGCTGCTCGTTTTACAGCTGCTCTCATACTGCATTAGTAGAATTGAGTTAAATTACTGCGTTCATATTTATGCTTTGACTACATTCTTGAGGTTGTTTGTTGTGGCCCAGGTGTTTGTCGAGGCAACGTTGGACCTTCAGCAGGAACAGTCCTGGGACCAGCTGCGCTGTTTATACCGAGGACCATCCAGGGTATGACTCAGGAAGCACCTCCCCGTTTACATTCCTTGATGCACAAATAGCCAAATACATCACATAAATGCTTTTTTTAAATAAAATGTTTTATGCTTTTCAACACAAACACAGACGGCTCCAACTGTGATAATAATACATTAAACAGAGAGATATTAACAACATGAATGACAGTGTTATGCATGCCTATAGCATTATGCCAACCTTATTATCAAATATAACATTGATATTGGTTTAGCAATTGCAAAACACCCTTTTTCTTCTCAGTTTTATGCTTTCATTACTTTAAAATACATACACTAAGATCCAGAGGTGTGTACTCTGATTTCTACCTCACTGTTACTCTGTTACACATACACAGGTACTTCATAATTATTTCAGTGTGTATGCTTGTGAAGGAGGCGAATAAAGGCAATGTATCACCTCTTCTAATGATCTTTTCTCTCTCTCTCTCTCTCTCTCTCTCTCTCTCTCTCTCTCTCTCTCTCTCTCTCTCTCTCTCTCTCTTCCAGTTGTCCATCCTTTCAGAACTCTCACACTGCCATAGTAACGACAAGACCGGGCTTCTAATCGCAGCCCAACCAGGAACAGAGAATTTCCAGCTTAAACTCTCTCCTCCACCTTTACTGGAAGAGTAGCACCATGACTACATCAATGTTTCCTTCATTTGTTCAGACTTCAGTCACATGGGTTTGGTGAAAGACAGAGATTTTTCCTCCTCTCTGATTTCCTTTATTCCCTTAACTAGTCTACATCAGTGTGGGTTGTAGTTTCCACTGCTTTTATCTTGTGAGACATTTGATATTGTATAACATCTTTTCAAAATGTTTATTTAAAAACAAATGTGATTTTGATAATATTACGACACTCTGATAATTCTTCTGAATGCAGCTTTAATTTCATCCATTGTTTATGTACTACAGCTGGCTGAACCATATTGCTTGGTTTGCATGTTTGGCGAGAGAAATGATACTGAATGTTTGTTTACAAGAAATAAAAAGATGCAAGATACTTTGCCTCTCTTATTTCAGGACGTTATTATAAAGCAATATCAGCAAGCTTTTCACATTAAAAGCTTGCTGATATTACAGTGAGCTGCTTATTGATAAATGACCTTTGTTAAGTGAACTAACTTTTACCTTTTGCTTATTAATAGTGGTGCAGGTAGCAGAATTTTTAATCTTTGATTGTATGTTTCTCACTGCAATGCACCTTGGGTGTTGTGGTTAACTGCTGTCCTTTAGTTTTGATGTCCTTTGTCTTTTTAGCGAAGAACCAAACACAGTAATTCATATTAAAATTTAATATGATTATGATTCAGAGTTTCATGTTCATCCAAGACTGACCCTAACAGTCATGACAAAATGAAGCCAGCTGTCTCACTGTGCACAGGTCGTGTGGTGGCTGATCCTTTAGAGATGAATGTTGTGGGTCTTCATCAGATGTTTCATCCTCATAAAACAGAACACAGATTCTCTTTATTTTTGGCCCTTTCTAGCAACTTTTATTTTTAAAGAGAGAAATTACTACTTGTTGTTCGATCCCTGGCCCCTGCGGTCAATATGTTGGAGTTGCTCCTGATTGCATAGCCAACGGTGTGTAAATTTGTATCTGTCCTGATGAGCAGGTGGCACCTTGTATGGCAGCCCCTGTCTCTGTATGAATGTGTGTGTGAATGGATGAATGCTGTGTTGTAACAATGCTTTGAGTGGTCGCAAAGACTAGTGCTATAGAAATACTGTCCATTTACCATATTATAAATTAAATATTCCTTATAATGTAGGCCTACAGGAGGGAAATAAATTGTAGCTACATGTTTTATTTGGGTTCCTGCTGTGGAGGGAAATTATCAGGTGGATATTCTGGCCAAACAAACACTCAGAATTAAGCAAAGCTGGAGCTACAAAGACATGTTGGTGCTGGGACGACTGTGTGCTGGAAACGAAGGGAAGAAAATATTGTCAGGTCCATGTATGGTTATACATTAAAATAAGCAAGCAGCCGGAAAATGCACTCACTTTAGCAAAAAACAGAAACAGTCGAACATGTAGAAAAATAAATACAAATAATAACTTCATTGTGAGGTCTCTTGGGTAAAACAGCACACATGATATACTGTGGCATGAGGATAAAACAATCTAAAAGGGATTTCCCTGTATAATCTTTTGTTCACACTCCAGTCCAATTGGTGGCGGTAATGCGCCTGCAAGCTGGTTTGCCAACCGCCACTGAACACCAAAGAAGAAGAAGTACAACGTGTATCAGCTGAGCTGGCTGATGTGAAAACTCTAATTCATATTACGTGATTTTAGACCATAACCATAGATTATTGGGATGGAGAATGACACTCTCGTCTCTCTTGAAGATTTAGGGTAAGTTATAAAACTTGTTACATGTGTGCCGCTGTATGGACGCTATGTGCGAAAGCTGGCATTCCAATGACCAGCCTTGCCAGTCTTCCTATTTTAGCCTTCGCATTAGAGTGTAGCTCGCTTTAGCAAAACGGCCAATTTGATGTTGTAGCTAACGGTTAGTGTGACTGTGATGGTTTCTTTTCCTTGCCAGTTATGTGAACATTAGCTATCTGTGTGTGTACCTGTATTATTTGACCTACAGGCTGTTTTACATGTTGTACCACAAGCTGCGTCAGCAGAAGCTGCTGCCGTCATACCAGGAGAGCTCCAACACATTGCTTTCTTTTCCAATTCTAGCCCCAGTTTCTAAAAATACATGATTTATTTATTAAGTATTTCTTGGTCAATTACTATATTGAAATATATTGCAGCGTCTCACAAGTCAGTAAAGGTCCTGAGCCAATTTCTGTGAGTAGAGTACCTTTCGCAGTAAGCAATACTTTATTAAATAACTAGTTTTTCAAATGTGGTTTGGCTTTATAGGCGAAGAAACTTCGTAGTTGGCAACAGGTCTTGAATGTCAAACCTGGCTCTGCTCTTCGAACCAAACCTCAGGATCTCTTATCACTATCATGCTGTACTGTTGAGGGAAGCAAAGGGTTGTATGTGTCAGATTGAATAGTGTGTGTGTGTGTGTGTGTGTGTGTGTGTGTGTGTGTGTGTGTGTGTGTGTGTGTGTGTGTGTGTGTGTGTGTGTGTGTGTGTGTGTGTCACTGTAGGTACCAAGGCCCTCTGTTGGAGGAAGGTGCTCTGGATCCTGCTGTGAGCAGAGGAGCAGCTTCACCTGAGTTTACTAAGCTTTGTGCCTGGATCATCTCAGAGCTTAGACTCTACTGCAAGTTGGAGGAGAATGTCCACGCCACTAACTGTGAGACATTGTTATCACTGTTAAATAAAGTTGCTCCTGATGCAGAATATTTGCACTTCAAATGGTTCTGTTAGTATCATTTCCTTTTCTTGCAAGGTAAAGGTTGATGACACTGGCAGATAAATAAAACATATGTTTATGTTGATGGCACGTGCTATGGTCACTTAGACGTAGACTGGGTATGTGTGAGATTGAACAGACTATTTTTCTTGTGACCTCATGTTTTGTGTGTTTGTCCGTCTGTCCCCCCCAGGTCCGAGCGAGGCAGAGGCCTTCCAGCTGGAGATGAGCGGCCTGCTTTCGGAGCTCGTCTGTCCTTACTCTGTCCTCACCAGCGGAGACCTGACCCAGAGGTTCCTCAACAGGACGGACTGTCTGCTGCTCCTCAGTATGATAAACGCACTTTACAACATCTCAATTTAAAAAGCAACCCCAACTCTTTTATTGAAGAAAAGCATTGCTACATTGACCTGTGAGGTTAAAGTCTGCTTCACGAGACGTGGACTGTTGCACCACACCCACCTGTAATATATATATAATCATATACTGTATATAGTAATATATTGTCATATATTGTGAAGCGCTTTGCTGCACCGGGCATTGACATTGCATTCAGCACCACTAGAGGGTATGGGTGTGAAGTTAATCACGACACAATATTATATCGATTCTTTGGACAACAATGCGATATTTGCAGCTATAACAAAGTCTGCCACGATATGATTTAATTTCAACTCAATTCAGGGACCTGTTTTAATATATGGTCAAATAATAGTCATTCACACCCTCTCCCAGTTTGCTTCATTTACAAGAAAAACATTCAAGCATTTGTTCCTGTTTAGAAACTCTGATAAATAAATAATGTTTTTAGCTTGTGCCACTACCCAGTTTAGTCCAATATTCCACCAGCACACAACAACATGCAGCATCATTGTTTACTGTTTGTGAGAGCAATGTTCATGTATAACACATGTTGGAACCCTCACATTATTTTTCAGGGCTGAATGCAGGGCAAATAAAGGAAGGCTAATGTAACTGTACTTTAGGTCACGAAGTTGGTTTAACTCGCTTAATATAATTAGTGCTTTCTGAGTGTGAAGGGCTATAAAGGACTAGAACTTTGTCCGAGCACACATTTTGACTTGTTCTAGCAGGGACAGCACAGGTGTAGCTAATAATGATGATGGCTCTGTTCCATGTAAGTATTCCATGTAATAATGCCCAGACCCTGGAACTGACGCGTTTAAATGGAATACAGCCATATACATAGTCATTGACTACGCTTGTGCTTTACCTACCATGACATGTTGAAATGTCTGCTGGTAAAAAAGCCTTTACACCTCTTAAACTGGGAAACTCGTAATTAGCAATGTTTCCTTTTTAGCTCATGAGTGAAAGTATGTCCCATATCAATTAACATTTGTTCAAATGCTCCAGTGAGACGCGGTAATACACAGCCTTCATATTGTGTGACACTGTAATCCAATGCAAACTGAGCAAAGTAACATCTGGTGGCTTAAACAATGTACTACTGAAGGCTAAGTTTTTTTTATTGTTGGTCTTATTCAGCAGTGAACTGAGTGTTTGAAAGCGGGTAGAGCAAAGTGTTGGGATGGTCGAATGCCTAATTTTTCACCATACGATAGGCTTTTCTTACAGCAGATAAATCCTGTCAAACAAAGGTGTAACTAATGATGTTAATAATGGCGGCAAGTCGTTAAGGTGTGCCTGAAGCTGGGCGGTCACTGTGTTTTTATTAATGTTGCATGTTGCTGTACGGATAAATTAATGAGCCGCGCTGCTCACACTGAACATAACGCTGAGCATCACACTGAACATAATGCTGAGCATCACACTGAACATCACACTGAGCATCACACTGAACATAATGCTGAGCATCACACTGAACATCACACTGAGCATCACACTGAACATCACACTGAACATCACACTGAACATCACACTGAATATAACGCTGAGCATCACACTGAACATCACACTGAGCATCACACTGAGCATCACACTGAACATAACACTGAACATAACGCTGAGCATCACGCTGAACACTGAGCATCACACTGAACATAACACTGAACATAACGCTGAGCATCACGCTGAACACTGAGCATCACACTGAGCATCACACTGAACATAACGCTGAGCATCACACTGAACATCACACTGAGCATCACACTGAACATCACACTGAACATCACACTGAACATCACACTGAGCATCACACTGAACATCACACTGAACATCACACTGAGCATCACACTGAGCATCACACTGAACATAACACTGAACATAACGCTGAGCATCACGCTGAACACTGAGCATCACACTGAACATAACACTGAACATAACGCTGAGCATCACGCTGAACACTGAGCATCACACTGAGCATCACACTGAACATAACGCTGAGCATCACACTGAACATCACACTGAGCATCACACTGAACATCACACTGAACATCACACTGAACATCACACTGAATATAACGCTGAGCATCACACTGAACATCACACTGAGCATCACACTGAGCATCACACTGAACATAACACTGAACATAACGCTGAGCATCACGCTGAACACTGAGCATCACACTGAACATAACACTGGGCATCACGCTGAACAATGAGCATCACGCTGAACACTGAGCATCACACTGAACATAATGCTGAGCATCACACTGAACATCACACTGAGCATCACACTGAACATAACACTGAGCATCACGCTGAACAATGAGCATCACGCTGAACACTGAGCATCACACTGAACATCACGCTGAACACTGAGCATCACGCTGAACACTGAGCATCACACTGAACATAACACTGAGCATCACGCTGAACACTGAGCATCACACTGAGCATCACGCTGAACACTGAGCATCACGCTGAACACTGAGCATCACACTGAACACTGAGCATCACGCTGAACACTGAGCATCACACTGAACACTGAGCATCAC
Organism: Cottoperca gobio; assembly: GCF_900634415.1. NCBI lineage: Eukaryota > Metazoa > Chordata > Actinopteri > Perciformes > Bovichtidae > Cottoperca > Cottoperca gobio. Next base: position 2,186,196 of record NC_041369.1, on the reverse strand, counting down.
GCTGAACAATGAGCATCACGCTGAACACTGAGCAGAACACTGAGCATCACGCTGAACACTGAGCATCACGCTGAACACTGAGCATCACACTGAACATAACACAGAGCATCACGCTGAACATAACACAGCATCACGCTGAACATAACACAGAGCATCACGCTGAACATAACACTGAACATCACACTGAGCATCACGCTGAGCATCACGCTGAACACTAAGCATCATACTGAACATAACGCTGAACATAACACTGAGCATCACGCTGAACATAACGCTGACCACCATGCTGACCATCACACTGAGCATAACGCTGAGCATCACACTGAACATAACACTGAACATAACGCTGAACATAACGCTGAACATCACGCTGAACATAACACTGAGCATCACGCTGAACATAACACTGAACATCACGCTGAACATAACTGAACATAACACTGAGCATAACACTGAACATAACTGAACATAACACTGAGCATCACGCTGAACGCTGACCATCACACTGAACATAACACTGAACATAACGCTGAACATAACACTGAGCATCACGCTGAATATAACACTGAGCGTCACGCTGAACATAACTCTGACCATCACGCTGAACATAACGCTGACCTTCACGCTGAACATAACACTGAGCGTCACGCTGAACATCACACTGAACATAACACTGAACATAACACTGAGCATCACGCTGAACATAACACTGAGCATCACGCTGAACATAACACTGAACATCACGCTGAACATAACACTGAACATCACGCTGAACATAACACTGAGCATAACGCTGAACATCACGCTGAGCATCACGCTGAACATAACGCTGAGCATCACACTGAACATAACACTGAGCATAACGCTGAACATCACGCTGAGCATCACGCTGAACATAACGCTGAACATAACGCTGAGCGTCACGCTGAACATAACGCTGACCATCACGCTGAACATAACGCTGACCTTCACGCTGAACATAACACTGAGCGTCACGCTGAACATAACGCTGACCATCACGCTGAACATCACACTGAACATAACACTGAACATAACACTGAGCATCACGCTGAACATAACACTGAACATCACACTGAACATAACACTGAGCATCACGCTGAACATAACACTGAACATAACACTGAGCATCACGCTGAACATCACACTGAACATAACACTGAACATAACACTGAGCATCACGCTGAACATAACACTGAACATAACACTGAGCATCACACTGAACATCACGCTGAACATAACACTGAACATAACACTGAGCATAACGCTGAACATAACACGCTGAGCATCACGCTGAACATAACGCTGAACATAACGCTGAACATCACGCTGAACATAACACTGAGCATCACACTGAACATAACGCTGAACATAACACTGAACATCACGCTGAACATAACGCTGAACATAACGCTGAACATAACACTGAACATCACGCTGAACATAACACTGAGCATCACACTGAACATAACACTGAACATAACGCTGAGCATAACACTGAGCATCACGCTGAACATAACGCTGAGCATAACGCTGAACATAACGCTGAACATAACACTGAGCATCACGCTGAACACTGAGCATCACGCTGAACATAACGCTGAGCATAACGCTGAGCATAACGCTGAACATAACACTGAACATAACACTGAGCATCACGCTGAACACTGAGCATCACGCTGAACATAACGCTGAACATAACGCTGAGCATAACACTGAGCATAACGCTGAACATAACACTGAGCATCACGCTGAACATAACACTGAGCATCACGCTGAACATAACACTGAGCATAACGCTGAACATCACGCTGAACATAATGCTGAACATAACGCTTAGCATCACGCTGAACATAACGCTGAACATAACGCTTAGCATCACGCTGAACATAACGCTGAGCATCACGCTGAGCATCACGCTGAGCATCACGCTGAGCATCACGCTGAGCATAACGCTGAGCATCACGCTGAGCATAACGCTGAGCATAACGCTGAGCATAACGCTGAACATCATGCTGAACATTACACTGGACATTGTTGTCCAATGACAATTCCAAGTTTATCAAACAAGACAAATGTGTCCTCAATGACACGGCAGAATTACTTTGTGCAAATCTACCATGAAAAATGGGGAGCGTCAGACGGTTGAAAGATGCAGGCAATATGTTCTAAAGCAGCTTCAGATTTACATCACTGCAGCATTTAAAATACTACTCCAGTAATATTAAAACAAGCAGTACAATTTATAAAGATCTTTTGACAGCGGCCTCTGTGGAACTGCAGACAGCTGCCAAACGTTGGCCGGTGGAAACTTCTTCTGACAGATTTACCAATTCCTTCTAAGTTGGTGTTTTCTTAATTTCAGATGGCATTAAAACTTTTTAAATATAACTTTCTGAAACCTAAGCATCTTGTAATTCGAATTTTAACCAGTCCAAATTGTTTTTCCCAGCCTTTCTAGTGTCTGAGTTGGAGGCGTCGAGGATGATCCTGGTTAATAAGCCTGAAAAGAAAACCCAGGATTCAGGCAGCCCCATGTTCCAGGAACTGAAGGGCATCTGCATGGCACTGGGCATGTCCAAGCCTCCAGCCAACATCACCATGTTCCAGTTCTTCAGTGGAATTGAGAAGAAGGTCAGTTGGGCTGATGACACAGAGACGATGTGCTCTCACAAGAAACATTAAAACAGAGTTAAAACTGCATTTCAAGCTGGCCATCATTTTTTATTCAAGAATGCACTCTTGCGGCACAACCGGAAGAGTGCTGTAGTCCTAACATACTGTCATGTTAGTCACAATGTGAGAATGTGTACACATTACTGCTCAGTGTTTAATGTCTTGTATTTTCTGTTTGATCTACATTTTAAATATTCATTCATACACTCATATTACACACCTGCATGTTGTCCTTTTCTCTTAGCTGAAAGAAGCCATGAGTAGAGTCCCAGCCAATCACGTCGGAGAGCCTTTGATGATGAAGGCCCTTGGACCTGTGCATGTGGTAAATACTGAAAAACAACAAAAAATATAATGTGATTGATGATTAATAGGACACTGCATAAGTTAATGACGTTAAAATATGTTTTCTCTTTTCCAGGAAAAAATTGAAGCAATAAACCAAGCACTTGTAAATGAGTATGAAGTGAGAAGGAAAATGTTGTTGAAACGTCTTGATGTCACAGTGCAGTCTTTTGGTTGGTCTGACAGAGCAAAGGTACATAAACACTTGGTGTCTCTCTGAAGCTGAAAAAGGCGCGATGCACTAATGAAGTGTTTGTACACTTTGTGTTTGCTTTAGCAATAGTTAGGCCTCTCTTGTGCTTGTGCCCTTCTGAGGAGAGAAAGAAGTCATGGAAATGGAATAGAAAAGTGAAAAATGCCAAACGTGTACCCTGGGGACACGTGTAGACAGCATGTAGACAAAAAAAAAAAAAAACATTCTGCAAGAATCGGGGCTGCAACTAACGCTTATTATCAATGAATCTCATGACTATGTTCTTGATTACTTGTTTGGTCTATAAAACATAAAAAACGTTCACCATTTTCTAGAGCACAAGGCAATGTCATGAAATGGTTTGTTTTATCCGACCAAGAGCCTAAAATCTAAATATTCACAGTATACTATAATGTAAGAAATGCAATCATCACAATCTCATATGTCAAATGTTTGATCCTTTCTGCTGGACAAATTACTTGAAAAGTTAATCGATTATCAAAAGAATTGCAGTTTATCAATTAATTGACTGATTGTTGCAGCTCTAAACTGGATCATATTCTGCGCGCAGCCTCCCAACACTTGGCTCCTGTACAGACATCAACACCACTTGATTCTCCTCTCAGTATCTGAACAATCGTTCTCGTTCAAAAACGTGTCGAGCGTGATTTGACTAGTCTAGTAGCAGTGCTTCTGCACGCATGGTTGTTTTTATTCATTGATACTAAGTATTGTGTGTTTGCTTGATTTCTGAAATATGAACAAATGAATTAACTTTTTATATTTGTGTCATGCCATTAACATGGACAGATAATAGCTGCTTCTTTTTGACATGCATATTCAAAAGGAAAACAAATCATTGCTGCAAACTACAAACTGTGCATATATGACTGATGTACTTTATGTATTGCTTTCCTAAAATTGAATAAGACTTCCTTTTGTATGTCTCATTGCAGACGCATGCTGAAAAGTTGGCCAATGTTTACCAGCCACTACGTTCTGCTCTTGGCACCAAAAGTAAAATCACTGTTGCTCACCTTCTTGCTACTCGACAAGACTTCTCCAAGATTCTCCGTACAAGCAGTGGCAAGATCAGGGAGAAGACTGCTTGTGCCATTAATAAGGTCGGTTAAACACCGTGTAGTCACAGCATTGTTTTCATCATATTCGACACTGCACTCCCTCAGGTCCCCAGCAATACACCAAGTGTGAAGTCCTTCAGATGAACGGTTCTCTGGATATGTGACGGACATACCCACAGAGATTATAGTATGATGTCTGGAGTTATTCAATATTTTTCATATTGTCCAACAATCCCATGAAAAGACCAAAACAAACGATGTGTTAGTCTGTCTCTCAATACTGTAACACTGCCCTAGCCTGTCTGTGTCTCTCAGCCCCAAGCTGAAGACCTAAGTATTTAAAAAGAGTGGAGGATATGTAGTTTAATTTATACTATATATTCATCCTTGACGATGATTGTGATCAAATGATTTCAAGGCTCGGGCTTTACTAAAACAGCTGGTCACTGTAGTTTTCATTACTCAAACGTTTCCAACAGGAGAAATAAATTGTGCATTTGTTGGGGGCTACTATCAGTAATGTATGAAAACACATTTGGTGCTCTTAAACTGTTTAGAGATGTTTTTAAGCCAAGTTATGACATGAAATATTAGATTTTTAGATAGAAAGTAGAGAAGGGTTAGGATGTACTTCATTGTAGTTTCATACTTCCAAGAGCTGAGCCCTGAATGACTGAAGCGCCAGCATCCGGTAAATGAAAGTATTTTGGTTTGTGGCCCTTTTTCCTTTGTTCTGTCAAACTGACAGAAGCTTGAGCTTAACTTAAACCAACAAAGATTTTAACATGTGTCCATTTTTCAGGTTCTAATGGGCCGAGTGCCAGACAGGGGAGGCCGGCCCTGTGAGATCGAGCCTCCTCCCCCAGAGATGCCCTCCTGGCAGAAGCGTCAGGATGCTCCCCAAGGCGGAGGACACTATGGTGGGAGTGGGCACGGAGGTGGCAGGGGGGGCTACGATCACCAAGGTGGCCGTGGAGGATATGAGAGAGGAGGCGGAGGAGGACATGGAGACAGGGGAGGTAGAGGAGGAGGAGGAGGAGGAGGAGGAGGTGGTGGTGGTAGAGGGGGGAAGGTGCAGGGAGGCTGGGGAGACGGAGGTGGAGGTGGAGGAGGAGGGAGAGGCGGTTACAACCAGGGCCACTATCAAGATGCAGGAGGTAATCAGGGGGGAGGAGGGAGAGGGGGCTACGGAGGGGGCGGGAACAACCATGGTGGCTTTCAGGACTCTGGCTACCATGGAGGAGGAGTAGCAGGAGGAGGAGGAGTAGTAGTAGGAGGAGGAGGAGGAGGAGGAGGAGGAGGAGGAGGTGGTGGTCACCATGACAATTACCAACAAGATGGAGGCTGGCTTCAGGAGAGAGGAGGGGGTCGAGGAGGTCGTGGGGGAAGGGGCAGAGGAGGCAGAGGAGGAGGAGTAAGTGGAGGTGGAGGAGGACAAGGAGGACAAGGAGGAGGCTGGGGAGGGAGAGGGGGCCAGAATTTTAATCAAGGAGGACAATTTGAACAGTTCTTCCAACATGGCGGGCAGCACTACAACCAAGCTGGCTTTAATCAAGGCAGACACTACACTAGTTAAAGACACAGTGAGGGGCATCGCAGCAGAGTCCACTCAAAGATCGACTCCTTGTCATGTGTGAACAGATTTTTAAATGCCTTATCATCTGATTTAGAATTGTCAGCATGGATAAAAGTTGACGAAGATGTTAAATGAGGATCCTGGAGATACACACAGACACCTTATACACTCGGTACAGGTTTTTGTTTCACTACAGAGGGCAGTTCTAATGTAGTCCTTTGCTTTTTCATACTGGTGTGTTAATGTTTTCTCTGCCTCCTCAATATTCAACCAACAGCTCTGCTATAAATGGTTAGTCGATTAGTTGGACTCTGCTGTTTTGACCTCATTTTGACACTTTATCAGCCTTATCTTGGACATGTTTTTGAAAGACAGGAAAGAGTTCTAAGATTTCAGTATTGGTCCACCTACTGTGTATTTGACATTAGAATTGCACTCTTGAAATCCTTAATAGTTTAATTGAATTTGATGATTACTTGAAAACGGCTTCATCTTTCCAGTCTTCATTTTGTTTCAGTAGATTTGACTGGAATCTCCTTTGTTACTTATTTAAAAATGTCATCTTGTACTGCTCATGGAAGATTGTGTGCATACAAATATGGATGTTGGAAGGTTTGCATGGGTGTGTGAATGAGCAATAAAATCTGAAATGAGAACATTATCTTTTGTAGTCCAAATTTAAATGAACTGTCTGCAAAAATCGAATGCTGTCTCATAACACATAGTTCCTTGAATTAGATAATCAGACCACTGAAGGAAAAAGTAAAAGACTTCTGCAGAGATACAAAACAATCTAAATGACACAACTGACAATAATTCACAAATAAGGTATATATTCCGCCCCTTTCCTCCGCTCTGTATGTGTGTGCGGGAGGAGGGAATGTGAATGCGCAAGGCAGGAAGAAAACAAAAATCTTGAATTTCAGGGCGCGCGGGGTTCCGTTGGGCGAATATACTATATGTATGCTGTCGGAGCTCCGGGGGGAATTGATAAAAAAGAAAAACAAAGTTGGATAATTTCCCACGGCACACCTGATGATCTGTGTCGCGGCACAGTGGTTGAAAATCACTGCTCTACAATATATAGCTAAAGTCATTACATAATGTCATTCAGTAAATGCAAGGAAATACAAGCTTTTATTTTGAATGAGTGGGCTTCTGCTTGTACGAATATTCTTGTCCAAGGCTATTTTAAGTAATATTTTATGTTGGGCATACACATTAATTGGCTCCGGGATTTGAAATGATGATTTAGAATATACAAACTATATAATAAGTAACTTCAAAATACGTGCTGACCAAACGTGATCTTTTATTCTGAATTCATTGTTCCGGATGTCGTCCTTTTACATTGCATGGATATAGAAGGCTGTTACCGGAAATATAACAGTCAGCGCAGACCGTGTAACCAGACTCGCAAAATAGAATATTTGCTTTGAAACCGTTTTCCCTTCAATTTGGTGTATTCACTCTGCGATAGAGGAGTTTGAATGTCCTTTTGAACATGTACCGCCCAGGTAAACCTACACACCGGCCGCCGCCGTTCGGACCTCCAACACCCCATGGACCACCTTTCAGACACGGAGGGTCCTGTAGTGGTCATCCTCCTGGACACATGCCGTCTGCACGTTGCGGACCATTTTCGCATTCAGCACTGGATGACCATTTTCTCCACAACAGGCCACCAAGAGGTCATTTCATAAATGTACGTACAACACATGCTAAGAAAGCTAGCTCAGTTAGCTAAGTTAGCTATCTATGTTACATGATTCGGATAAGGGGTTGCTAACAGAGTATGAGCTAGCCTTGAAATCTATACCACCATGAGAAGTTGCTACAAATGTATGTCTCTAAATCTGTAGAGAAATGCTTATCGGTTCCTAAAGAACACGAGTCAGGCGGTGCGTCCTGGATCGCAGGTTTCCTCCTCTGCTCCCCAACAGCTGTTTTGCTGCCGTCGCGTCCACCTCTCTCTCCCTTTCACTCAACAAAAACACTGGTTCAGGACACATTACGCACACACTTGACTTTTTGTGATTATTTATTAATTGAAGTCATTATTGACGCATCCATTGGACGCACTCTCTGTTTTCCCCCTGACAATACTACATTGTAAACGACACAAATCTATGTTGAAACCAGCAGGAGTACAGCTGGATAATGTTCTCTGTTAGCAGCAGTTATCGGGGTGCAATTGATTTGTATTATGGTGCGTTCAGGTTCCCTTCAGAAAAAGTTTTTATAGGGCGAATGTGCCGGGTTCATACGTAATCTTGAAATATAATTTTTTTGGCAAACTTATTTAAGCTAAGTTATTTTAAAATGTTTTCAAATCAATTTAAGAGGGAATTGTGACCTGTTAAACTTCCTAACAACAAAAAACAGTATTCACGTTCTAAAGAAGTGTATGGGATTTATTGTTTTGTTTATGTTTTATCATTGAATTTCACTTGGCATCGACCACTACATTTCTGGTATTAAGACATCTCTCCTTACAAGGCATGTAAAACTGTGGCTACAATCCTAAATAGTGCTGTTTTGTAGCCACAACTAAACTTTGGTCAGCCGAACATTTTCTTGTGCGTGCAACTTCATCTATGCATCCTATCTACTGTCTACAAACTTCAAATTTTCCCGACAACCATACTGCAGAGGTCAATTCAGTTGCATGGCAACAGACGATGCGGTCAAATTTGTCAGCACAATGTGGATCAGCCATTTGCTACAGTGGACCTGGCAGTACAATGTACCGGATTTACATCAAAATGGGTACGTCATTAGAAGCATTATTTTGTTCCTGTTAAAGAGAAATAGACTAGGTTGTTTGCTATCCATGCCACATTACACATATTAGATTTAAGCTTTTATGCAAGCTAAAGTACTTTTCAAATTTGAAATATTAGTGTTTATAACTTTTTTACTCTGACTATTATAAAATTAGGTTTGCTTCTATGATTGTGTTTATGCAGTAGAAATAACAATATTGTAATACAATTTTTTTTTTAAATCAATTTAATATGTGGCCAATAATCTGTAAATACTTTATATTGCTTCCCATGTTGTGCAGTAAAAAATATAAAGGTATCAAGGATTGGCAGAGCCATTGGACCTGGCAGAAAGGTGTTTGCCGCATTCCTCTATAGCTGGAAAAAGACGAAGAAAGCTTGCAGATCCACAGAAGAAAGTACACAACTGATTTACAGTGATTTAAAATCGTACCTCATTTGTATGGCACTTTGAACATAAGCTTGTGCAAAATGAGTACATGTAATGCATTTAAAATGTAGTGGTGTGGAAGTATAAAGTATCACCAAAAGGAAATACTTAAAGTGAAGTGATGGTAACCTAAAATTATTCAGTTCTCGAGGAAGTTGCAATAGAGGTCATTTAGCAGACGCTCTTATCCAGAGCGACTTACAGTGAACTAACTACAGGGACACACCACCACCCTTAGTGTACTTGTTACCTTGCATCAGAAAAACAAATTGATAGAATAATTTTTCCTAATTACATTTGGTTTATTTTATTATATATATTTTTTCCATTGATGGAACTTTGTTGTTTTTCACACCACAAGGTGTTGTGCATAATTATAGCTGTTCTTGCAGCAAAAGGAAGTGACACTGCTTTTTCCCAAGACAGTGAAAGGTCACACCTGTTTTTTTTTTTTTTAAGTTGTGTTTTAGATCAACTAAGGAAATAGTAGAAAAGAAAATCTATATAAAAAAAAAATAACGACACAGGTTTTACGAAGGCCAAAACTGTCATTTCTTTTGTTAGCCATGCTAGTGTAACTAGCATCCAAAGGCCTCACCACTACAGAAAGTTGCAGAGCTAAATTTACTTTATTTTGTAAAATATTCAGTTCTCAAAGTTTTATGACGTCGTTGGTAAACTACTGTAGCTGGCAAGCTAACCACTAGCCAATTAGGCAACCGCCATTTACTCTTCATTTTGTTCCCGTACATCATTGTAAATACTTTAATTCAATAAAAGGCTATTGAAGAGAGGGGAAAGCTCCCAGAGCAAGTGAGCTTGCGTTAGCTTACAATAGCTTCCTCCATTTTGGACTCTCCAGCTCTCCTTTCCCTCAAAAGTCAGCACTTTCAAGACTACTTGTTATTGGTCAATGTTGCAAATTTGTGCCAGATTTCACCAAGGTTAAACTTAACGTGAAAGAATTCCTGACATTTAAAATTCTGGCGTGACTGGGTCTGAAGGATAGTTATGGTGGTCTGTCAGTTATTTGTTTCAACACTTTGTCCACAGTGAAATATTGGGGTAACCATTGGATGGATTGACAGCCTTTACAACACGGGAACCCTAGTGTGGCTTTTTTTATTACCATGTTGTTTAAATATCAACTTCACCTAAAGTGCAATTATTAAATTGAAATAACGATCAGACTGAGTGTATGCTAAACGGAATTAATGAATATATTGTATGTATCCATTTTATCATTTATTTCATTTGCATGTGTATATTAACTCATAACGTATTTATCTCACTGTTTTTTGTCTCACTAAGGGAATTCAACAGTGTTGGTACAAAATATATCTGATAGTTTTAAGGAAACCTGTTTGCTATCTTTCTTTTAAATTGATCCATTCTGACTTTTTTCTGGTCCCCTGCTCTCAGCACTGGCGACATGCTACACGTAGCACCAGTACTACCACGCTGCGCATCGTACGTTTGCCTTTGCCGGAGTCCATTAGTTCCTGATCATGAACACCTCAAAGGGCACTATCCCGCTTATACCATGGTCATTTGAGGAAAAAAGACCACTAATTTTTTATTCTCATGCAATTTGCAATCAAAGTCCAAGGAAATTTTTGTTCTGTACTCCAGTAAATAAGACAAACCTTAGATCGGACTTGGCAACGGTGGATATTTCTTGTCCGCTCAGCTCATAGAACCCTTTGGTTCAGCTGTGAGCCAGAAAGCTAACGTTATGCTAGCAAGATTGAAAGTCAATAACATTGCCTATGGTTGACAAACTGTATATACAATTTGATTAACAATGAGACTATCTAGCTATCCAGCCATGTCAAGATCTTCACGTACAAACTATGTGCATCTATGTGCACTATATGTCATGAGTCAGCCGCAGCCGGAAGTAGTGAGTTGAATAGCGAATGGGATGTGAGATGATTCTTGCAGCGTGTGTGTTACAGTCGTGTGCTGCTCAGAGCATGAGTCACTGAAGGACTACACTCGGTGTTGAATTGCATATCAGTTTGCTAACGTGGTGCTATAAATTGTAACTACGTTCATGTTGCTATGGTTACTCATTTTAGATACAGCCAGCGCATTAATTTAGAACGGTGAACAGGCAGTTTTACTGGAACTACTCAGTAGGTGTACTGCCAACGTGCAGCCAATCAGGATACAGTATTCACCCAGACCATGGTATAACAAAACAAAAATGGAAAAACATCTCGTATACTATGAAATAAAAAATACACAATTAAATAGAATACAAAATCTAACTTGTGCATTAGCGGGAGTGTTACAATTAGTTCCACCTTGGCTGTATGCCCTTCACTAAGCTACGCCCCTGCTGCTACTCCATCAAGCTGTGGCAGTAACCCAGACACCACATTTAACTATGACTAGCTTGAAATCCACAAAACCAGCTTGGAAATGAGGAAAATCTGATACGATCGAATGAGATCTATCCAAAAATGTTACAGGAGCCGTCAGAACTCGTATAGAAACATCTGTGCTATCTAAACACTTTAGGGCTCACTAACTCTAAACGACACTATTAACGCACCTGAAGACACTCGCTAGCCTCGCAACATTATGTCCTGAAATAACCCACAATTGGTGCTCACCCCATTTAAAATCTAATTTCTCCTCAAAATATAATCTCATATTCAGCCCAATACGATGTTCTATATCGTTTTAAATAATCAGTTTCCCGCAAAAATGAGGTACTTTAATGTTTTCAGTTTATTGGTGTACAAAGGAAGAAAGCACAGACTTAACAGCATTACTTGGTGATGTAGGCCAGCATACAAGTATTGACCCATGTGTCCTGATAGTTTCTTACTCTACACTTAAATTTGATTGTTGCTGATGATTAGGAAATGCCTATTTCATTTCAGGTACACCAGTATTTATTCATTTCAGTTGATGGTGATTTTCAGTCATTTGTGGAACGATGCAGCTGATCTACACTTATTACTCAAAATATTAAAAAACAATTTGAACATGTGCAACTCTCACCTTTCAAATAAGTATTATCTTAATTATGGTATCGCAGTTCTTTCTTGTACAGCACTATAACATGAATTCTGAATACTCTCAGCCCCACTGTAGCAGCTTCTCCATAGACCGTAGTACAGTGATTGCTCCGGGAGGCAGCCAGCAGTTCGTCCCTCCTGCACATCCACCGCACATTCAGGTCCCAAAGTGGAATCCCACTCCTGTGGAACATCATCATCTTCCAGACAGCAGGTATATGTTTGTGTTAGTTAAATATCTTGTACATGTCTAAGCAGAAATAGTTAAACTAATGTTTTAATGTATATTTTGAGTTTTCTGTCATTTGAAACGCATGCATACTGCTTTTCAGTGACCAAGCCGGTGAGGAATTCCTGAGATGCATTGCAACCAACAAGCCTTTCCCAGACTATCTCAAAGGGAACATGGCATACAACCTGGCTGATGCATTTCAGTCAGCAATTGTCCTTAAAGAAGCAGTAAAATTAAACCCTGAGTTCCAGAAGCATGCAACCGGGAGCAAAAGCCGTAGTCGAAGCCGCTGCAAATCTCGAGCCAAGAGCCGTGCAAGAAGCAAAAGCAGAGAACCCAGCCGAAGCAGAGGAAGGAGCAAAAGCTGTGCTCGTGGAAAGAGCAGGGCGAGAAGCACGAGCAGGGCAAGAAGTAAGAGCAGGGCAAGAAGCACGAGCAGGGCAAGAAGTAAGAGTAGGGCAAGAAGTAAGAGCAGGGCGAGAAGCAAGAGCAGGCCTCGCAGTAGAAGTCTGAGCCAGAACCGAAGCAAGTCGAAGAGTCATATACGGAGCAAGAGCCGGGTCAGGAGGTCCAAGTCACGAAGTAGCAGTGTTGAAAAGAGCCATGGCAAAAAGAGAAAGAGGAGCCCCAGCCACAGCTTCAGCAGCAGTCTTAATCAGACAGGGAATAGTCTGTTAGAAGGACTGAAGCTGGTCATGAACAGCAAAGAAGTGGGAGAGCGGTTGCCCACCCTCAAAGATGCCATCTTCACTATTCAGGTAGAGCTCATCATTCATTCTCCAAAATGTCTTGTTTCAGTCAGTTATCAGCGTAAATATATGCGTGTCATTCATGACTACTAGCATGTATAAACCATAAACAGAAGTACATTGAATGTTTTGATTATGATAATCTAGCGGTACAGGGATATTAACTTGTGGCCTACTTCATATCACTTGATGTAATATCATGATGGCTGCAGCTCTTAGTGGCTTGGATGATGATCCGCCACAGCCTGACAAAAGTGTAAACAAGGTGATGGGATGCTGCTGAGCTGAGTATAAAGAACTTACTAAATGTATTTTCAAAGGTCACCAAGTAAAGTAAAACCATATTACCCCATTTATAATCATTGCAAATGATAAAAACAAGCTTGACTGGAGAATATAACTGAACAGAAACTCTGAAAATTCATGGAAACTGCAGAAACAGATGGTGAGGTAGTGAATTGAAGCTTTTATAATGATCCTTGTCATATGCTCATATTGAACGATGGTTAATATATTTACCTTATGATAAAAGATATCAGGCCGGTGGTGGTTTATTGGGTTTGTGTATGTAGATGCTAATTATTCCAACTACTCAACATTTGAAAACATACAGGCCAACCCAAATCATAACCATTTACTTCTTGGATTTACTTTTAGACTGTTGGTTATAGTCAGCTCTGCAGCTGACAGACGAGCAGTTATGGATTTGGTGCGTTGGTCCATGCTGGACTTGAACCCAGCCTCCGGTTACCAAACCAAGACCTTCAGACTGAGCTACTGTTTAACAAAATATGCTGTGCATATTTCACCCATATTAAGTGCAATTTATATAGTTCATTGTGCAAAAGCCATGCTGCTGAGGGAATAATGTGCACGGAAGGTGCTGGCTGCAGCACTGGCTTTACTAATATCAAGCTGTGAGGTCCAGTGTGCTCCTGCCCACACGGTTCACACTCTATACAGTCTGCACAGTGGGCATCTACCTGCATGGATATAGTACCTGGAGCGGGTTTTGTGCCCATATGATTTGATCCGTTTGGACTCACACACCCCCAGTCTGCAGTCCGACCAGCAGCTTGACGGAGAGGACAGACAGATGTGCAGTGTGAGATGTCTGAATATTAGTTGATTGATTAATTATATCAATTTTGATTTTGACACATGACAGTTTGATCAGTTCAAGTCAAACATCGACCAACCCTAATACTAGATGGTGTGCCGGCTACTTACGTTTGGCTTGTTTGCTTGTGAGTGGGAGCAGCAAAGCTATGTCTCCGAATGCCTTTTATGGAAGCCATATGTCATATTTGAACTTTGCTTAAGTATGATGCTCCCCTACCACGTCCTTTGGAAATTTCATAATAATTCATTATTAGTAATTATTTAATAAGAAATAACAAAAGGTTTTGTACTCGGACTATGTTTCAGTTGTATTTGCTGCCAACAGAGAGTTTTGGGCACTCAAGTGTTAAAAGCTCAAACAATAAACAAAGATTTTTGAAACGCATTCTAAAACGTAACAATTAAAAAAATAGAGTATTAAATTATTCAGTCAGCTATAAATGACCTGATGCAATAGCTAGATGAAATACTTAAAATAGCAGTTAGTGTGTGGGTTTCATGCATCTCTTAAAATTCAGATTACACTTGCGCTGACCTGCAAAGACTTTAAGGCATGGGTTAACACTGGCAGTTAAAATGATTACATGCATAGACTTGACTGTACCTCATTATTTCCCATAACATTTAATTAATAGCCAATCAAGGTTTAAAAAATGAGGTTGATTGTCATCTGTTAATTATATGTTATTCTTGTGATTTCTTCTGTACAGGCCTTGGATGAAAGCAAAGAAGTGGAGTGTGTGACTAATGCGCACAGACATCAGCAACATGACAGTAATGACAATTCAACATCATTGGAAAATGACAGTATGCTCCTTCCCCATGACAGAGTAGGCAGTGACTTCTCTTGGCTCCAGGCACAAAGTCAGGAGGATGAAGAGTCGTTCTTGTATGGGAGTGAAGACAATGGCAGAAAACTAACCAATACATCCTCTACCATAGCACCACAGGAAGTAGATAGTTCAGGGAGACAACATTATCATCAGAACAAGTCCATTTTCAGTAACTTTGAGGATCTGCTTAATCTGAAACAACCCATTCAAATGACTTCCTCAACTGCCGCTGCAAATCTGGACAGCAGTGAGTGTGAGAAGATCAAAAACATATTAAGAAATCTGGACACAGCAGACGTCAGCGACATCATGCGTAAGATTCAGGGGCAAAAGGAGGCGAAGCAGCGGTCGCCTGCACTTCCCTGTTCAGAGCGAACAGCAGCAGGCTTAACGTTGCCAGCACTGAGTAACCCCGATGTACGGCAAGCTCTGGAGTCTTTACAGTCACTGATTAAAGGTGAGAATCCTGTGTTAAAACTATAGTTTTTTCTATTTTCTATTTACTAACCATGCCTTCAAACTGCAATCAACTTTGAGTTTATTATTTTTTAATGACTTTTGGTTATACCAAGCATTAAAGTGGCAATAGACACATTTTTTGCTTTCCCTTGAAAAGTGAAGTAACTGTTGATCGCAATGTAATGAAACCATCGGCGTTTAGATTGGTTTCTTATAAGCCTCGCTTTTACTATGCAATTCTGCCTGCCATCAGGTACCATCTCCTTACATCAAAAAGGAAGTGCGTTAACCATTGCACAACCAAAACAGCAAGACAGTAGCGCTTTGATTTTCCCCAGTGTGTTTTGGTAGCTATCCCCAGTTACCAATGAGTATCGTAGTAGCGTACGGTAAATCCACCAAAGTAACTGCAGAACCAAATGCAATGTGTCCTGTGAAAACAGAAAGCGATCCGGTTGTATTTTTGTCATTGGTTTAAATCATCGGACAAGTTACTTAAAAAAGGTTATCAGTTAGTGATTACACATATATTTACACCCGCTCTTACCTCACCTATTAAAAGAAAATGGCCATCCACTCTAAGAATCGTAACTATAAATTAGAGATGCACAGATTGCAAATTTCTCAGCCGATACCGATATTTAGAATAACAATTTATTTATTCCCCTGCCAGGGAAATACAAACTTTATATTAACTTTGAATGAGCACAAATTCAAACACATTGATGAAACTACCTTTTTAATAGAGCATTCTTTCACAGGACTAAGAATCTTTTTGTGAAAAACAACTCTTACAAAAGCATCTTTAGCCTGCTATACAATTACCTACATTACAGGTCATTCAGCAGACACTTATCCAGAGAGACTTACAGTAACTAAGTACAGGGACAGTCTCCCTGGAGCAGCTCAGGGTTAAGTGCCTTGCTCAGGGGCACAATGGTGGCAGCCCTGTTACTGAACTCACAACCTGTTTTATTTGGAAGGCGTACCACTAGTCCATCACCACCCTACCAACAGTACGAAGTCACAAAGCTCAGCAAAATATTTTTGTGAAACAAATTGAATGTAGATGTAAAAGCAATTAGAAAAGCTATAAAATATGAATGACTACAAAGAGAAACAGGGCTTTCTTTCACCTCTTGTGATGATTACAGTAGGTGGGAACATGGCTAAGCATGGGCCTCTTTCCAAAACAACAGTTGGCCTCTTTAATAAACCTTTTAATGCAGTGGGTCCTCTTTTGAATATTATTGTACTTAAAAAAAATATTTTAATTAAAGTTACCTCTTGGCCCACTTCTCAGATGCATGTTTTTCTTTACTAAGATAAGCATCTCAAGTCAATCTCTTTTCTCATCTAAGATGTGAGATGCAGAGCTGAACAGCCGCTCGCTGTCTGCCGGTGCACAAAGGTGCTGGAAAACGGTGGTGATTATTTCTCCAGTATGCGAGTGCGGTCTCATTTCTAGGAATTGGGGCCACCGTAAAGAAACCATCAAGTTGCTGTGATGCATTCGTCTTTGGTCTTTCTTGTCCCTCTTCCTCCAGCATCTCCTCAAACATGTCATGCAGAGTGAGACGAGCCCCCTCCGTTCGTGCCTTCTTGTTCTGTAGGTGATCAGCTGGCTCTTCTCCCGTACCGACAGCAGGCCCATCCATCAGTCTCGCGTCAAGTGTTGCCCGTGCGCCCTGGTTAACGTCCTCGTCAAAGTGAGGTTGCAATGCAGAACATGGGATCAAACTCGATGTGATTGAAGCGCTCGTTTACGGCTTCTAACAATGCATTCTTGTTGATTTCACGTTGTGGTCTGTCTCAGGACTTTCACGTCAGCTGCTGATGCCTCTGATGAGCGGACTTCTCTTATTAGTTGTTCAAACTGGGAGAGAAGTGTGATAAAGTTTTCAACCAATCCCCACTGATGCCAGTCAGTGAGTCTGCGGAATATGTAGCAAGTGTGTGCTTTTGAAACGAAAGGCTTTCCCTCATTTAGAATGTACTATTCCAACGAGTGGTAACGTCTTGCTGTAGCCCTTTTGGTTTCATTCCTAACTGGATCGGCACAGCTTGGAGGCACGACCGTTTATTTTTGATTTGAACATTTTATTTAAGCCGTGTGTTCTCAATCAATTTCTCATTTTAACTATTTTGCAGATTATTTAGATTTTTGTGAGATAAAAATAAACTGCAATTAAAATGTTATGTAAAATGGTAGAGGAATTCACAAAATCCTTAATATGCAGTATGAAGAGGAGCGGTCCTAAAATGGGGGGAACCCCATATTTGATGTTCTTTCTTTTGATGTTTGCGACCACTTACTTAATACATTTACAATACATATAGAATCTGAACCATAATGTTGAAGTTTGCTCAGAAGAAGTTGATAAATGTTTTTTAATTCATCTAGGAAAATTAAACATTTATATTTCTCTTTATAGTATTGTGCTTGGCGTGCCCTTAAGGCTGACAATGTTTTTTCTAGTAGTCAACAATTCACGTGAAAAAACAACAAATTTGTGACTCCTTTTGTATTTGAACAGACTTGGGCCTGGGTGCCACAGACATGGTTAGGATGTCAGAAAGTCCAACACATCATTTCTTTCAGTCTTATGGGATTTCTTCAGGATAAATAAACTAGAACAATGCAAATCTGATCTGTAAAATCAAGTGTGGACGTGTGGTTAATGTTTGTTTTCATGTGCTTTTGCTTTCTTAATGTCTCATTTGGAATCAGAAGACTTTTCAAGTTGGATCTGTTTCCCTCCTGTTGCCAAGGATAAGATTGTGTGACAGCTGAACCCAAAGATGGAAACTGCTGCCAACTGGCTTGATGATATATCTCCTCTGTCTTTATTGTTTAATGCTTTTGATATAAATTAGAGAATTATGTTGTCGTTCTTTCTTCCTTCAGCAACAAAAGAGAAACGTGAAAAAAGTGATGGCAGCGGCGCATCTCAGTCATCCTGTGATAATCACAAGGTAATTGATTTCAAGGCTGTATCGTCTTAGTGATACAGTTGAGAGCATTAAAGAATGTTGAACCCCTACATCTTCTAATTGTTACTTGTGTTTCCCAGGCAGGTGATGATGAGAAACAAGCCCGAATTAAAAGAATGGAATCCTTGATGAAAGAACTGGAAGGATTGTTGAAACAGGATGGTAAAGCAGTTTTCTCGAATGGCTATTCTGTGCTTCCTGTTGAATTAAGTGTCTTCCACACGCTAAAATACTCTATGCTTCACTGTCCTTCGCAGGTTTGAGTTTTCTGACACCAGTAATTGGGTTTTACTGCCAGGAATGTGAGGAGTTCATTGCAGATTTGAAAAGTGCTGAAAACCATGCAGCTATCCACCGCCAGAGTAACTCTAGCAGTGTAAGTATAATCCCTGTACAACTCTGTGTGGTGATATTTATATTTTTAATGTCAACAAATCCCATAAAAAGACTGAAACCAACAATGAAGTCTACTTTAAACAAGCTACTCTTTACAAACTGAAAGGCGTTTTGAAGAGGTGGTAACGCTGTGAGTCTTAAGGCCAACATGTCCACTTGGTAGAGCTCATTTAAAGCAGTCTGGGAACTTGTTGAACAGCTGCACCCACTGTGGCAGAAAGAGGCAGGATAATGGGAAAGGGAGAGTCTTAAAGTAAGCAAACAGACACAATAGTAACACACAGTAACAGCAATGTGTTCTAGTTTGTTATTATTTGCTTATACTTATGAATTTTTAAAAGTAAGATTGTGTTATTTCCTTTTTCAAATAGGCAGTTTGCCATGAGATTTGCTATGTACATTGATTCTTGATTCATGGCTTTTCTTCTACTATCAGGACAAACTTTACATTTTAGCTGCATCACATTTTATGAAATGCAAAATCTGTTGTCCAGCACATTCATGTTATGGGATTTGTTGACCACCTCTGTCTTAAAGGTTCAGTGTGTAGCTCTGAGAAACAGGGGGCAGTATGTCCCCTCAAAACTGGTCCATACAATCTACATTTACAGTCTTCAGTTATTAAAAAACAACTACAGTATGGTTAACTTGTTTATATTTTAGTTGTAGTAACATTATATTTGAATGTTTTCTAAGTTTTAGAGTATTATAGTGTATTTCTCTCTTTTAGTGTCTGTCTGTCAGAATGCGTAACATTTTGAGCAGTCCTTTCTGCCACTTTGAATGTAATCTAGTAAACAAACTATAAAACAGGAACAAGTCTGTAATATGTACAAGAGAGTCAGCAGCTGCACTTCTTCTCTCTGTACTGAGGCAGACTGCAGCTACACTGACTCACTATCACCTCTAGAGGAACAAGTGGTATTACAGGCTGGACGGAGCGCAGCTAGCTGTTAGCATGCAATGTGTAATATCTTAGACATTATACCTTTTAAGGTCACCATTACACTCTTCGGTTTCTTTACCTTCACGCTGCAAAATTGTTTTCATGTGTTTTTAGCAGAAAGTGCAGATAGACAAGCATGCTGAAGACAGCAAGGGACACGAGGGCCATTTGAGCAACAGCACTCTGTCTCCACAGCCTTCAGGCAGCAGAGATCACAGGACCTACGATTTCATTAGAGAGTCAGGAGATCACAGGAATCCCCGACACTACCAACAACACTGGAGGGAAGAAAGAGATCTTGAAAGCAAAAATCACAACGAGTGCAGAAGCCAGGGGGACAGGAAGGAAGACCTCTCCTTGAAAGAGGAGAAAATGAGGGAGAGGATGCTCATAACTGTCTCCCATGGACAGACCCCTCCTTCAAACGTCAGGGTCAAGGAGAAGGTAGACAAGGAGCAGATCATTGGAAGCCATAGCAAAATCAAAGTGGAGGACACAGACGGCAAGGAAAAATCATCCAAGGGAGAGAAAAAAAGCAAAGTAAAAGATGAAAGCAGTGATAGTAGTGATGATGACAAAGTAAAAACACCGAAAGAAAAATCACCCAAAAAGAAAAAGAAGAAGAAGGAGAAGAAGAAGAAGAAAAAGAAGGAGAAGGAGAAGAAGGAGAAGTCCTAATTGTTGTATTATGCTTGACTGAGATGAAGTGATGTTGATGCTTGTTGCTCCCCAAGTGTTCTCATTACACTGTTGTGGTTATATTTAATTGGTATGATCAGAAGAGGGAGGGAGGCCTCAGTGAGTGATTCATCATTATGTTTAAAGGGGCAGGCTGACATGTGAGTAAGTGCACTTCTTTGCCATCAACAATGGTCAAAAGTGAAGATTAATATGAATTGTATCCTTGTGTCTAGTTCAGAGATGGTTCTTGCCTGGAGTTAGCATGTTTGGTTAGAAGCAGGGGGAGGTTTGAGTTCTTGTAGGAGTCGGTTCCCACTGCTGCGCTCTACTGGACGCACAGAATGATAGATTTCTGGCTGTGCATTTTCCAAAATGTCAACATGCTTTTGCTAAGTGGCTTCCAACAGATGTATACATGACGATGGATACGTTGGTGTAATCCCTCACATCCTGGTTACATCTTTTAAGTCTATGTTTGAATCTTCTTTTGTACATTCATCTTTCTCAATACCATTGCTACTGTGTGCATATTTTCCTACAGCATTGTAGTGTTAGAAATGTGATGTGTATTTTGCAGTTGTGCGTCATTTGTTTTTCTTCTTTTTTTACTTTTCTTCATTTTTATCTGAAATATAAGATGACACACGTCTGTGTCCTGTGGTGACCTTTTATAATAAAGAGTTAGGTTTACAATTTCAGTTTTAAAAGTGAAATGTTGTAATTGAGTGATCTGGTGGATGCTTTATCTCTTGGCAGTGCATTGGTCATAATCAATTACCAAAAAGGGGAAATTGTATAGGTTGGCAGAGTCCTTGACGGGTAGTGTTATAGAAAGTAATGCAGAATTTCTTACATCATACGTTTATTATTAAAACTACGTTGTGGTGGCAAATGTAATTGCTGCCTGTATTCTAAATTCCTACATTTCCCTCGGGATTAATAAAGTATCTATCTGTTCAGAGGAATCGTTTTTCCAGTTAAAGAAGTGTTACAGTTATGTACCTCACAGGCGTTGCCGTGTAAGTTCAGGACTCTGACACCACAGAGGAAGTGCTTCCAGAGGCCCGTCTGACAGCAAAAGCACTGGTTAAGGTTAATAAGTGGTAGTTTCAGTTCAAATGTTAACAAGCACATCATTTCTCATGCTTGTGCAACTGTCTGAACTTAAAATATATAATTCAAAGAATAATCTAACCCTGGTTCTTAAAAAGAATGTGTCAATGTTTTTTTGTTTTTTTTATGTGTAAACAATTTCCGCCCAGCTGTACTTCGTCCGTACGTCACAAATTCAAATACCAAGAGAGTGGCCACCACATCTATACACAGATATACTCAACCACAAGGCCACACACCCATACAACTATGCACATACTGTACATATGTCGACATGAATTATGGAACATACACATCCACACACATGCAACACATTATTACAATGAGATGTAAATATTGAGTCTAATACTCAGGGAAGTTTAGAAACGTACTAAAATAGAGATTTCCTTTCCTTACCGTGATCTCTCCCACCTGGGCTTGACTTCCACATCTGACGACATAAATGGAATACTCAACAGGCTCACCGGGCCCAAAGCCTCAGCCTTTCAACATTCAACATTCAAAGACTTACAGCTACAGTGCAAATCTTAAGTCCTAGGCTCCTCCAACAATGCAACTTACAGTATAAAGCAGAAACAAAGAAATAAAATAGTGCAAGAGACATAATGGTGCAAGAGAAACGTGGGAATAAGAACAATATATACATGTAAAATAGAATAAGATAAAACAGGACGTAAAGTTTAAATTACTGTACAGTAGAATACTATACTGTAATAATATATATATATATATATATGTGTGGAATTCTGTTATTGTTTTCAGTACAGACCACATGTTTCTTGCGTTGGAGCCTTTATAGTCAGACTGCACTTTGTCTCTTTATTGCCTTTGCCTCTGTTTGAAGTTACATTTTTGAAAAGTGACAGGTAAGGGTGTCCCAATCACATGATAAACCTGATTCCTAAATATTTAGTATGTGCTAATACATGCATCATTAAGCCTCATACTTATAGTGCATGTTTCTCCTGCCAACAAGAATACTGTAACGTTCTGAATACTGCATCTCTCTAACCCTCTGTTTGTGTCCCACAGGCCCAGCCGTGTACCTCTCTGCTGGCAGTCTGTGCCTCATTCCAGGTTGTTGGATGTGGATCTTTGTCCTCTTGCTCTCCCTCTGTCCCATCTGTGTGAATGGTGTGCTTGAGTTTTGCCTCTTGTGTGTTTGTGTAGTGGTGGAAAGGTTTGTGTCTCAAGTCCCATCTGTTTGAGACAGCTGGAAGCTGCTTCACATCCTCCTGGATCTAGTTCTTCATATATTTTTAAAATGTTGGTTAATTTGTTGTGTGTCTGTCCGTCCAGGTTGTTGTTGCTCTTCCTGAAGTTTCTTAATCCTTATCCCTATCCAGGGTCTGAGGTCAGAGGGTGTCATGTGCTGTACAGATTCCCATTCAGGCCCATTGATTCATAAAAGTGTCTTGACTTGATACAGAGTCTGATCAAATGTTTATTTCCCCTACTTAATAGAGTTGAATGTGAGGGAGCGTGCAGTAAAGCAACATTAAAGGAGGGCTCTGGTAATGTGTCTGTGTCTCTATTAAGTCCCTGTCGCACATATCCGTATGACAGAAACGTATGCCGGCGCATACGAAATATCGGCAATACGTTGATATAAATTAAGAGTATGTTGTGATCGTTCGAAGGACGCAGACGATACGCCGAACACGGCAGACATACGGCCCTGTCACACAGTTCCGTATGGCAGAAACGTATGCCGGCGTATATGAAAATTAGCTCAAGTCCAACTTTTCCACAGCGGTGTTGTAGCTGACGTATACATAACGAATACATAACAATTTATTATACGTATGTCTAACCTATTGATAGTGTATCACTTACTTATTTAAAACGTATCAGAGCGTCTGGCCAACGGAGCTGGAAAAGTGCCATCTGGTTGACGTCATGCTGATGCTGGAGAACAGAATGTAGTCTTGTCGCAGCCTCTCAGCATCCTCCATGCTCTCTGATGATGGGTTGATGTATTCATCAAGACGTGCTGTGAAGAAGTGAGGATGAGCTACTCACAGGGACCCTATATACTATATTCAAACCCCAATAAGCTCCCAAAACGCTAGCTGATCAATACATCGTTATCAACACATTGGCTGTAGAGTTCACCGTCAGTCGACGTAGTCTATATCTAACGTACCTCTAACGTAGTCACGTAGGTATTTACGTACTATATTTACGTATGTAAGTATTCACGTATGTCTAATGTCACGTAATTTATGTGTAACGTCTGCATATCTTATGAAGCACACGTTGGGTACGTCCGGTAATTTTGAACATGCTCAAAACAACGTACACCAGCGTAACACAGTGAGCTCTTAACAAATACTACTTATACCTTACCTTATATCAACGTACACTAGCGTAACACAGTGAGCTCTTAACGAATACTACTTATACCTTACCTTATATCAACGTACACCAGCGTAACACAGTGAGCTCTTAATGAATACTACTTATACCTTACCTTATATCAACGTACACCAGCGTAACACAGTGAGCTCTTAAAGAATACTACTTATACCTTATATCAACGTACACCAGCGTAACACAGTGAGCTCTTAACGAATACTACTTATACCTTACCTTATATCAACATACACTAGCGTAACACAGTGAGCTCTTAACGAATACTACTTATACCTTACCTTATATCAACATACACTAGCTTAATACAGTGAGCTCTTAACGAATACTACTTATACCTTACCTTATATCAACGTACACCAGCGTAACACAGTGAGCTCTTAACGAATACTACTTATACCTTACCTTATATCAACGTACACCAGCGTAACACAGTGAGCTCTTAATGAATACTACTTATACCTTACCTTATATCAACTTACACCAGCGTAACAAAGTGAGCTCTTAATGAATACTACTTATACCTTACCTTATATCAACGCTACACCAGCGTAACACAGTGAGCTCTTAATGAATACTACTTATACCTTACCTTATATCAACGCACCCCAGCGTAACAAAGTGAGCTCTTAATGAATACTACTTATACCTTATATCAACGTACACCAGCGTAACACAGTGAGCTCTTAACGAATACTACTTATACCTTATATCAACTTACACCAGCGTAACACAGTGAGCTCTTAACGAATACTACTTATACCTTACCTTATATCAACGCACCCCAGCGTAACAAAGTGAGCTCTTAATGAATACTACTTATACCTTACCTTATATCAACGTAAACCAGCGTAACACAGTGAGCTCTTAACGAATACTACTTATACCTTACCTTATATCAACGTAAACCAGCGTAACACAGTGAGCTCTTAACGAATACTACTTATACCTTACCTTATATCAACGTACGAAATAAAAGGTCCTATTATACTCCTTACGTATACAATAATAACGTAAAGGTTCATGGGTCATAATTAAATAAAGTTAAGACAAACTACAGTCTGGTCTTGTTGTTGTATGTGTTTATGTATTTGTAATCATCTGCAGAGAATATAATTACAGCAAAGAGCACGACTCATCAGGCCTGCATACAGTTACAGTGACTCCAGAGTCACATTGTAACTTAAGATGATTTGTTTCGTGGCCGCATCAAAGAAGTGAATACCTCTGAGTGCAGTTATCCAGGGGTGAAAGACATATTGAGAATCAGCATTACATTGGTAACTTTAAGTAATGATGGACTCTACACGCTTTAGCCCAAACAAAAGTGCTAGATTCCACTTTGTTCAACAAATGAAAACAAATATAATAACTTTATTTGTTGACACTAAAGTGTTTATACCAGCCAACTTAAACCAACACATACACCCAACAAACACCGTATACAAAGCACACAAGCTTTCCTTCCTTCACTTTGAAAAAACAAATAGAAAGAATAATTTCCAAGGTAATGAATCTTTTTATCGTGCATAGATAATATTACACAAGTATACATAAAAACTGTCCCAAAGTAAGTCTGCCATACAGAACAGTAGCTGTTGTATCCACGGTTGCCCAGCAGAGGGAGTGGAACTCTTGCATCTTCATACCTATACAATATGTCAATGGACTGCATTCAACATGGCTGAGATTTACTTTAATTTTTTCTGTTGACTTCCTCACAAAAACAATAAAGACAGTCAAGACCGAATTTCTAATGAAGAAACAGAAATTCTTCGTCATCGCAATACTTAACAAGTTGATCATAAATGTCCGCTCAGTGTCATGCGGTTACTTCACATTGGATAGTTTGATGATTCAGGTGTTGCCACATTCCCGTCTGTGTATGACTGTAAGTCACAACCCGCCCCCGTCTGCAGCGGCCTGTTGTTCAGATAGGATGAAAACCTTCTTGCTGCCTTTGTTACTTTCACTAACACGCCAGTTTCAGTTCACATCAGCTGCACAGGGATTCAAGACAGGAGACCCAAGACCCGTGCCATGTGCCTGTGAGGTACTTCTCAAACATTTAGTCAGTCATGCCTATTGGAAAAGAAACACAACAAATGAGCCCAGGAGAGTCCTTTTATTTTTATTTGATATTATTAAATTAAATGAGCCTTTAAAGTGAACGGGTTTGTCATAGTTCCAAACCTTCTGAGAATCATCACCTTTCTCTGTAGCTCTGTGGAGCTTTTTACCTTTTTGTTGTTGTTTCTGTTTTTCTCTCACTCACATACAGACAGTCGGGTTCAATCTCACTAATCTCATTAATGGCCACGTATAAGAGTTCAAACTGAAAACAGTTTCCAGCAATCAAGCTGAAGTGGTGGCTGGTGAAAAAAGGTGAGCATCTTGAAAGCTAAAGAAACAGATGACTTCTTATGTGATGGTTGGATTGAAACAGATTGCTCATGTCTACATGTAGGATGTAAAGGTGCTGTGGAGGACGGTCCCTCGCTCCATCTGTTCCATGGCATGTGTGGAAAGGCGCGTTAAGCAAATGTTCCTGAATGTAGTGCACGTGTGATCAGCAGTGGTGAATGTAACTAAGTACCCACTGTAATGACCTGTAAAGTACATATACTCAAGTGCTGTACTTAAGTACACATTTGAGGTACTTGTACTTAACTTGAGTACTTAACTTAACTTTACTTCACTACATTTATTTGATAGCTTTAGTTACTTGCTACTTTGTAGTCAAATATAAATCATGATATAAACCACACCTTTACCATGTGCAACATTGATGTGATACACACATCACTATTTATAATCCAACAATTTAATATATATGACTCTGAAATGGGCCCTTCTGCATAATGAGTACTCTTACTTTTGGTATATTTTGATGCTAATACTTTTGTACTTTTACTCAAGTAAGATTTTGAATGCATGACTTTTACTTGTAACGGAGTATTTTTACACCGTAGTATTCTTACTTTTGTACAATATCTGAGTACTTCTTCCACCTCTGGTGAACAGTGAAAATCACAAGCGTGTCTCTCGCTCCCTACGCTGTAACACCGGCACTCTGCCAGCTGCTGTCAATCAAACTCAGACAGAGACACCTTCAGTCGGCTGAGATGACATGTTTTTCTGATATTTCCTTTTAATGATACAAATGTATTAACATTACATTTAAAAAACACGATGACATTATTTTTGACTACAAAATGACTAAATGTGATTTCAGTTAGACTTTAAATTAGAAGAAGAAATTAGTGAATTGGCTTGCTCTTAATGTGTTTGTATCTCCAGGCAGTTGTGATCCTCTCAACTGTAAAAGAAGAACATACCTGCAGTTACAGTTGAAAGCACTCTGGTGTTGTCATTGTCTAGTTCATTTCTACATTTCTAATGAGTAACAAGCCGCTGGTTCCTGTAAAGGCCTCTGGGTGTGTGTCTGCCTGACTGTCTGTTTCCGAGTTGAGAGTTTTCTTCCATTTGCATTGGAATAGAGGACGCCCAGTGCCAGCTTGGCTGTGAGCCCGACTGACAGGCAGAGATGTGTCTGAGCCGGAAGGCACAACAGAAAGCATTATCCACACATGGTCAGGATATAGGCTGTGTATAAAGAGTCAGAAGTGGATAACTAACACTGGGTACTGTTGTATTATCTCCTCCAGAACCCCTATGAGTTACTAGATGAAGAGTAAAGTGTAATGTGTGCCCTGGTCTCTCTGTGTTGAAGGTGGATTTGCTCCCTGTGTTGAATAAAATCAATGACTGTAATTGTAAAGAGGAACCACGCCTACACTCACAGAGCCATAACAATAGACTGGTAGATAAACACACACACACTGAGGATAAAGAGAGGTTAAGGTGTAGGGTGTGGTCAGGAGCTTTCTCAGAGATAAACAGCTGACAGGCCTTGTCCTCGGGCACTCTTCACCTTACCTAAGAGGGGGAATTAAGCATGCAGAGGAAGTCTTCTGGTCTGATATGAGTGATATATATTTTTAGATATTCACAGCTTAAGAAAAGTGTGTTCACACTAAACATGATCAGAGTAGACATTTAAACGCTGGTGACACACATCTGGAGTGAGAACGTAAACAGAACCAGTATGCCATGTCAGCAGATACAGTGCTGATGGAGACACTGCTGAATGCTCGGGGAACCCGAACCCCATCAGGGACTGTCTCATCCACTGTGTGGGGACAAAGCTTAGGCAATATTGATAAGTGCTATGTATACAAAAACTATTACTATTGTTTTATAACTATTTTTGTTTGTTTGTTTCTTCACACAGTTAATTAACAAAAAAACTGCATTTGCTGATATAAAACTCAGAACATAGCAAGTATTTGAATGTTTTCTATTATATTTATTTCACATTTGTATGTCTCATAGTAAACGAGTGTGTGTGTTCATGGTAATGAAGGAACATGTCACCCAGTGCAACAGTGTGGACAATAGTGGATTAATAAAGCTCTGTGGCACAGAGGAATACAATATATCAGGCTTTGGATACACACATAATACTTGTAATTAGGATTAATCAATTGTGGGTGTTTGGTGTTTTCATTGGATTCTTTAACAATGAGAGAAATACAGCATCATCCTTTAACAACATACAATTTCCAGCTAACTCAAAAGTCATTCTTCTGGTTAGTGTTTCCTTTAGTAAGAAGTGTAACATGGGTCTCTTTGTGTCGCGTTAGCTTAGCTGTCAATTATTGTGCGTAATGAACTGGTTCAGTGAATATCGCTGCTATCACTTTGTATTAAAAGCAGCACAAAAAAAGAGAAGCAGTTGTTCCCTCACATAGTACATGACAGGAAATGACCCTGCATTTCAGGGGGTTATGGCCTGTGTGGGAATAGGCACAAGATATTTGGCCACTCCTTCATGTGTCAACATTTCCAGTATATCAACTTTTGAGTCATGTGACTTTTGGCTCCATGCTGTTGTCTCCAAGCCTTTGCATCTGGAAATCTAAACTAACAAAACACAAACATGCAGCTAGTGTGATAGCTAAATTGCCAATCGACATGGAAATTACTGTAAATGTTTCTGATTAGCTGAGACTTTGTACAATTGTTTATCAGTTTATCAGTGATTATTAATCATCAGGTAACCACAGCAACACTACTCTCGTTCTATTTATTATTCTATTCTATTAATAGTGTATATTCTCAAAAGTACCTAAACATGCAGATGGTTGAGGTTGGTGTAAGGAGACATATTATGCTAATGTTCAGGTTCATACTTGTATTTTGGGTTTCTACTAGAACACGTTTACATTCCACAAACAACTGACTGGTCATCTTATTTCACAATGTGTTGGTTGCTAGGCACTCCAGATGCTCAAATGTATGTACACAAGCCCCCAAAAAGTATGTTTTTGCATATTATGTCACCTTTTAAAGGAAGTAGAGCAGGGTTTCATCTTCAGCCTATAACAATAGAATACACAGAAGTCCCCGCTCACCACATGAGGAATCTTTCAACACAACTTCAGTCCGAGTTCCTCCATCACAGCATGACTCACAAGGCCTCAGGGGCCTGGCACACACACACACACACACACACACACACACACACACACACACACACACACACACACACACACACACACTCTCTCATGAGTGTGATTACGAATGTTTCATCACTCATTTAAAACCCTTATCACAGTTTCCTTTGTACTGTCGACTACTTTGTATTCTGTGAAACAGGTTTCTGTTATCATGATGCTCGTAATACTCATCACAAAATAATCTGCCTGGGTCTTTAAAATGAGAGGTAGTCTCAATTATTACTATTTTGTGCTGATATTATGCCTTTTTTTAAAAACTGATTGTTGTCTTGATCTGATATTGTTTTGGTTAAAATCGCCTTTTCTTTTTATTTGGTTATAACTGTTCTGCTCGACATTTTTTTGTATTTGAACATTAATGGCGGTTCTTTTAGAATGCTTTAAGCCAAAGTCATCCATCATTTTACCCAGAGCATTTTGATATATACGTATATATTTACCAAGTATTTTTCCTGGGTCCAGATATTTCCTGGATGGGAGCAGCTGTATTAGGGCAGAGGTATACAGGACTGTCTCAGAAAATTAGAATATTGTGATAAAGTTCTTTATTTTCTGTAATGCAATTAAAAAAACAAAAATGTCATACATTCTGGATTCATTACAAATCAACTGAAATATTGCAAGCCTTTTATTATTTTAATATTGCTGATTATGGCATACAGCTTAAGAAAACTCAAATATCCTATCTCTAAATATTAGAATATCATGAAAAAGTATACTAGTAGGGTGTTCAACGAATCACTTGAATCGTCTAATTAACTCGAAACACCTGCAAGGGTTTCCTGAGCCTTGAAAAACACTCAGCTTGGTTCAGTAAACTAAATCACAAGTATGGGGAAGACTGCTGATCTGACTGCTGTCCAGAGGACCATCATTGACACCCTCCATCAGGAGGGTAAGACACAAAAAGAAATGTCTCAAAGAGCAAGCTGTTCACAGAGTGCAGTTTCAAAGCACATCCACAAAAAGTCTGTTGGAAGGGGGAAATGTGGCAGGAAACGCTGCACAACCAAGAGAGATGACCGCAGCCTTAACAGCATTGTGAAGAAGAGTCGCTTCCAGAATTTGAGGGAGCTTCAAAGACAGTGGACTGAAGCTGGAGTCCAGGTATCAAAAGCCACTGTTCACAGACGTGTCCGGGAAATGGGCTACAATAGCCGTATTCCCATGGTCAAGCCACTTCTGAACTCAAGACAACGGAAGAAGCGTCTGACTTGGGCTATGGAAAAGAAGCACTGGACAGTTGCAGAGTGGTCCAAAGTCCTCTTTTCAGACGAAAGCAAGTTTTGTATTTCATTTGGAAGTCAAGGCGCCAGAGTCTGGAGAAAGGCTGGAGAGGAGCAAAATCCAAGTTGCTTGAAATCCAGTGTGAAGTTCCCACAGTCAGCGATGGTTTGGGGAGCCATGTCAGCTGCTGGTGTTGGTCCACTGTGTTTCATCAAGCCCAGAGTAAATGCAGCTGTGTACCAAGAGATTTTAGAGCACTACATGCTTCTGTCTGCTGAAAAGCTCTATGGAGATGAGGAATTCATTTTCCAGCATGATCTGGCACCTGCCCACAGTGCCAAAACCACCAGTAACTGGTGTACTGACCATGGCATTACTGTCCTCGATTGGCCTGCCAATTCCCCTGACCTGAACCCCATAGAGAATATGTGGGGTATTGTGAAGAAGAAGCTGAAAGACACCAGACCCAACAATGCTAATGAGCTAAAGGCCGCTATTGAAGCATCCTGGGCATCCATAACGCCTCAGCAATGCCACAGGCTGATTGCCTCCATGCCACGCCGCATTGATGCAGTAATCCGTGCAAAAGGATTCCCAACCAAGTACTGAGTGCATTAATGGACATTTTCAAATGTTTGATTTTGTTTTGCTGTTATAAATCTTTTTTTTTACTTGGTCTGAGGAACTATTCTAATTTTTTGAGATAGGATTTTTGAGTTCTTAAGCTGTAAGCCATAATCAGCAATATTAAAATAATAAAAGGCTTGCAATATTTCAGTTGATTTGTAATGAATCCAGAATGCATGACATTTTTGTTTTTTTAATTGCATTACAGAAAATAAAGAACTTTATCACAATATTCTAATTTTCTGAGACAGTCCTGTATACACAGAACAGTATACACATCAGTACGAGTTGGAGGGAGCGAGAAGCTGTACGCCTGAAGAACTGTGTTTGTTTGTTTTATATTTTGGTATTTTTGTAATATTTTAGATGAAGTGAATGCCCTTTTGACAATGAAACCAGCATTATTTATTTTATTCCTCTTGATTCATGTTGCCATATTACAGTATGCCACTCTCAGTGTTTCTCTGCATCAGAGGTGTAATGTAAGAGGATGTACTTTTACCATCAGTGACTACTTCACATGCGTAACTCGATGTATTCTAAAGTAGTTGCTGACAATACAGAGAAGGACAGGAGGATAATGGGATGGGAAGGAACTATTGCGAAAGAATGTGAAAGTATTTAAAAATATTTCCCATAATGGCCTAATATGGACTTTGCAGAGTGTGTTGATAAACATATTATTTTTAAAGAATTTAAAATTGTAACATAGTCACTAGTTTTGTTACAGTTTTATACAACATATTATCTGATTTAAAAACATCCTTTTCAGTTGTTTGCGGCCCCAGATGGCAGTGCAGAGGGAGATGAGTAGCTGCTGACTAAACTAAATGTCTTTTGGAGGTTCACTTTATCATTTAGTTCTGTCTTTAATTGCTTTTTTATCTAATCTAATATTATTATTTTTACTTCTAGTCTTATTTTAGTTTTATATACCTTGTGTTATTGATTTATTTGCAATTTATCTGTACTTGTATTTTCTGCTGCAAAACCAAATGTCCCCTCTGGTGATTAATAAAGGCTTATCTTAACTTATCGTACCCTGAGTTAACTTAAAGCAGAAGCTCTTCTACCCATGAATGCAGACAAGTCATTTCATTGACTTTGATAGTGGTTAGGCAGTAAACAAGAATGTGCTAAAACAATTATTCAAGAGGAGGACGATGATCTCTCACCCCTCCTTCCTCCTGTCACTCCCTCCACTGCACTAATGCGGCTCGTCAGGTGAAACCACAACACAACGCACATTCCAGGAAAAGCAATCATGATTAGACCTGTCCTCCGCCAACACACACACAAACACACACACACACGACACACGCACACGCACACACACACACACACACACACACACACACACACACACACACACACACACACACACACACACCATAAACTGCTATTATCTAAACTCAGAGTCCTGGACTTCCTCTGGGAAGCTGAAGTTGTTTGTGTCTGTGAGTGCATGCGCTGTGATCATGTGACTGTGAACGCGCGCACATGTGAAGCTCTAACCAGAAAGGGAACGGCTTCGCTGTCGTAAAGATTTGATGAGAACTAAAAGCTTATGAATGATGATGGGCTTTTAACTGGAAGTCCAGTGTTACTGGATGATGGAAGTGCTTTTGTGCTGTTGTCAGCTGCAGACATATAGATAAAGACTGGACTCCTCTACAGCCCCACCAGCAGAGACAGAAGGACACAGAGAAATTATATTATCTGTTGTCCCTATAGGAGCATATGCTGCATGTCTGCTGTCCCCTACTCCTTCACATTACACTGTCACTGTTCAGAAAGGTGGATATAATTCATCTTCTTTATGAATTACTTACCCCTCTATGGTACCTTGTTGCCTCTAGGCAACATACCCATTTTTGGCCTTTTACATTCACACAATACATGCCCAGGTATAATGCAATACTTTTAATAAGAGGCAGGACCATAAGGAACCAATTGCAGTGTTTACATTTGTCACTTGAGTCTCTGGGGGCCATGCTGAAGACTTTCTTGGCAGTCTGTTGCACAAGGATCAGCTCAGCCATTTATCTGCACAAAAATGGTCTGAAAACGAAATTTCCTGCCCTTTTTCAATCTGGAATTTTTTTTTCACATGATGAGTAAAGCTTAATTTATAATAGTTTAATGTACTTTATTAGCTAACTAAGTAATGGAAACTTGCTAAAAATGCAAATGTTGCCTAAAGGCAACACCGTACCATTAAGGTAAATTGGATAAATGATGGATTTAACTCTAGTGAACACATGGCTCCTGTACCGCAGGGACTGCAAGACTTTGGCATCCCAAAGAAAAGTGTACAGCTTGCTGAAATTCAAAGCTGAAGTTGCAAGTTGCCTTTGCAACGAGAGGAAAGACTTGAAGAAGAGGGGAGACCATCACAGAATGTTGAGACCTGGCTGAGAAGAAGGGCAGAGCCCCTGCCTCTGTGTCAGGTCAACCCTGACCTTAGGCCTCTGTGGGTGGGGGAAAAGGGCCGGTGCAAATACCCTGTTTGTAAGGGTATAGGGAAAGTGCAGTGTTCAAAATGTGTCACTTATCTATACTTCACTGCTGAGAAGAACTGCTTCATGAATTTCCATAAGCAGTGAGATAGTTAGATAAAATATGCTTAAACTCTCGACGCATTCATTCCAATGGGTGGATCCACAATGGTACAATGCTGCCTGCAGGCAACATTCAGACCTGTAATCTTGTTCAAATATTAAAAATAACTATTTTCATGTTTTAAGTGGCATGCATTTTAATCTGTTGAGGCTATTTAGTATTTTCCATGTGTTTTTAAATAAATGTTGTTCAAATTTGAAACAATAACACTCTTTTTTCATTATTTACCATTATGGTACGGTGTTGCCTCAAGGCAACGTACCCCAAAAAAAGACCCCCCAAAATGATTTATTGGAAATTTCTTTAGATTATGTCTATTTAGTCTATTCTATGACAAAAACATTTTTTTTACCATACCCTACCGTACCATAGAGGGTTAAAGGACATTTTAGTTGTATAATGCCTTTTTGGTAAAGTTCTATTTCACAGGTGTATAATTTAATGATAGTTACAATACATTTTGTGGAAAGAACTATGTTATTTTGTATTAATTACAGGGAAACTGCAGACAGTGTTTGGTGCAGTACATACATGAGTCTTCTAGCCTGAGACTCACTTCCACTGGTATGCAGCAAATCAGCTGTACATGCAACAATGTCAAATGTGTCTAGAGGTAAGCATATTTAGTGTCACATTTATGAAGAATAAAGTTTTCAATAATTTCAATGAATTAATATTTACTTTAGTTTAAATTAAGCTTTTCTTTCAAGGAAATTTATATTTTCTCTGTAATTAATATTAATAACATTATTTGCAGGAAGTGTCCAGAGAAATTATTAGAAAATTATAACAAAATTACAAACTGCCTTTTTAAAATTGTTTATGACTGAGTAATAAACTTTCTTGGTGCTGTTGTTTAAAAATCCTCCAGCAGTTTCGCCACTGCTGACCGCAGATACTAGTCTATCCTAAACATTGACCTGACAGTTAATGATTGACATAGTAGATCTTTAGCAGCCACCACTAATGCTCTCGACAAACGGAGACAATCTGCTTGACAGAAAACAAAAAGGTAAAACAAAAAGGAGCATAGTGTTTATTCCTGACAAATTGTCTGAGTTGAATATATTTATGTTTTATGTAGAATTAAGTTATATATGTTTTATTCTATTTATATAAGGGCAGAACACACACTATGTTAAATTGTGGTTTATTATTATGGTGTGATTTTGTCTTCTTTTTTTGTCTAGTATTTTGTTGTTAAAATATAATAATAAATAAAAGTGAAATAAAAGCAACCATTTCACTGTTCTTTCAAAATGTGATGTCAATGCAGTTACTCATTGATAATGAGGCTGAATGCTAATTCTAGCATGGCAATATGCCCATAGTGACTCTGCTAACATGCTGGTGTTTAGCAGGTATGATGTTACAATACCTACGCTTGTTAATAAATTGAGCGTGTTAGGATGCTAACGTTAGCTAATTTGCATTAAACACAAAGTGCAGCTGAGGCCGACGGGGATGTATGTAGTTTTGCAGGTATTTTGGTCATCAACTAAAGTATTGGACAAATTGAAATGTTGACCTGATGGTGGTGCTAGATGAAAAGTCAGGGGATCACTAAAAAAATGTATACAGATGAGTGTTCTTCCTTAAAGCATGGCCACTTTGTGAGTTGTGTTTGAAAAAGGCTTTATACATAAATAACATGTGCTTGCTACTCCGGCACCATCTCTCCAACTCCCAACTCTCCACTTTCTCTACTAATTAACCAGATTCAAGTTCATCTGGAGTTTGAGAGCCTGTTATACATTCCAGTATGATAGTGGAAGGACACACAGTGCATGTGTGTGTGTGTGTGTGTGTGTGTGTGTGTGTGTGTGTGTGTGTGTGTGTGTGTGTGTGTGTGTGTGTGTGTGTGTGTGTGTGTGTGTGTTTGTGTGTGTGTGAGAAAAAAGTGAGTGAGATAAGTGATCCGGTCAGAATAAACTGTGTCTCTTGGTTGACACACACAAACACAGTCAAGGTCAGTGGGTTTTTTCCACTTGAATAAGACGGGTGGTTGGTACACCGCCATTGCTCATTGTTTCCAGGTTTGTGAAACATATTTTATTTTCTTTGTGTATAAGAGATTATAATTGTGTGAATATGACAACATTAAATTCAGACTTGTGCTATGTTTGTGGTACACAAATGTTGTTGCTGGTCTAGTAAGACTTCCATTATGACTTTTAAAGGGACAGTTTGTAGGATTTGTCGGCATCTAGCATTGCAGGTTGCATATTGGAACCAACAGAATATGCTCACCCCTCCCTTTACAAGACTGTGGTAAGGCCAAGTGCAAAACCGTGGAAACGTCGGTATCTTTCAGGACTTTGACCTCGCTCAGAGGCCATCATTACTGTAACACTACTTCAGTAGCAATAGAAATTTAGGCAGTGGTTTGCATTACCACAGTTTTACAAGCTTTTCGCAGAACTACAATGTTCTAAAACGGGGAAGGCCCTCTGTAGAGGCAGTGTATGATTGGTCTGTTCTGTGCTACTGTAGAAACATGGCGGTGCAACATGGTGGACTCTGTGAAGAGGACCCACTCACTACGCAGCTATAAAGGGCTCATTCTGAGGTAACACAAACACAACTATTCTTCAGGTGATTAAACACTAATGAAAACCCAGTTGTGAATATTATATTCCATTTCTAATAGTAACTTCCCCCACAATGGTCCTTTACAAATAACTGAAATCGCAAAATAAAGGTGACACTTACAAATCAAATCAAATCAAATGTATTTATATAGCCCAATATCACAAATGACACATTTGTTACAGACTGTACAGGATACGACACCCTCAGTCCTTAGACCCTCACACTGCACAGGGAACAACTTCCTAAAAGAAACCCTATAATTAAAGGGGGAACAATGGAAGAAACCTCAGGGAGAGCAACTGAGGAGGGATCCCTCTCCCAGGACGGACAGACGTGCAATAGATGTCGTGTGTACAGGATAAACAACATAGTACAAATACAACATCCGTGTGACAGAAATGATGGTGTGGTCAAAAAAGAGAAAGTATAGATGAATGAAAAAAAGAGGATTAGAATTCTAAATTACTGGTATTTGGACATATTTTACACATCGGTGTTTGTATCAATTGTGTATCAGTCCACCCCTACTTTCCACAAAGCTTAAATCACTATTGGTAAATTCAAGGTATAGATGGTGTGCATGTGACCGTAAATCAGCCATGTTGGATGATATACACAACCAAGACTGCGCCCGTTCACGTGTGAGTTGCTGCAACGCTTCGTAATTTTCTTTGTATTTAAACGTCTAAGATTGAAAGAAAATGCCAATCGTGTGCGCAGTGTATAATTGTGGTCATAACGCTACTCGTGACCCAGAGAAACGGTTCTTTAGATTTCCTACAATCATCAAAAATCGATCCACAAAAGAGGGATGAATTGCTCTCTACCGAACGCCGTAAACTGTGTTTTAGCAACATAACTCGTCAGGATTTAACAGAAGAAAAAGCACAATTCACCCGTGTGTGTGGCGTCTGGTAAGAGCTCATGCTAGAGCTATGTTTTCAATGTTTACGTTAAACATTTGTGCTTATGATATACCCGAACGCTGTAAGACCTTACTTCTCGTCACTAGGAGAAGCGGCAAAGCTTTATGGCGTAACATCGCCGCTCTTCTCACTCACAAACCACGGCTTGAGCGGTGTATCTCGAGCTCTTTGAGAGTGATTTACACGGGCATGGACGAGCACCCTGTCATCTTTCACTGGTTTGGTAAGAAGACTACCAACCCAGCCAGAAACAAAGACATTATAAGCATCTAAGCTCTTGTACGCCTTCATTTGTGCGTTGGTTGCCCACGACGTTTGTAGCACAAGGTAGTTCACAATATCAGGATATTCAATCGGCGGTAATGAATCTAAATCCTCAATATAATCCGACGGCTTTAGCGTGTACGGGTCAAGGCCGCAAATTTGGACTTTTTCTCTGAATCTTGCCTTTGCAGAGGACTCCAGAGAGTCAGAATACTTTGAAGAAGTTGGAGTTGTTGTTGTTCGCTTTAGACGCCATTGTTGATTTGTTTTCCAACCAAACATGGCTTCGCACACATACGTCACACAGTTTTGTCACGTGTTTGCACACTACTTATAACAGGGTCAGTCATGACTCTGCTTTCTCTTTGATTTTTGGTGACACCTACTCTCCGGGCAGGGACACCCAAGGTAAATTGGTTGCAAATGAAGAGTCAAAAAACCTTCATGACACCCCCCGCAAGGGAAAAGAGCAGACTTAATTATTGGGACCTTGGCAATGGGAAAGAGCACCTGGAATGTGCACCCACGGTGGGGGAGGGGGCTGAGCTATGTTGGCTCTGAAACTTTATTCCTAGATAGGGATGGTCTTTTTACTGCAGGAAGACTACTTTGTTACTTACCAATTGACATGTGGCGACTCCACAGAGGCACTTATCTAAAATAGAAATAGGACGTTTCTTCTTGCTGATTTGTCAATCTAGTTTTAACTCTAGTTGAACCAAAATTAATCAATCTGAAACTTTCCAAATCATTTGTCAAAATTACATCATATCATTTTGGGTGCCGAGGAAAATACTCCTGCCACCACAAACTAAGTGAAACTCCTATGTATGTGTCGAGAGGACAGGGAGACTGATCAACATTTCCAAGGACAACTGAACAAAGTGCTCCACCAACAGACAAACCTACATTTCCATCCCTAGAAAATGGAACACTATGGGAATTGTCACAGTACAGGTAATATTTGTTGAAGTGTCCTTATACTGTTAGCTGCTGTTAGTTTTTAACTGTACTATATAGCAGCAGTCTTTGAGCGGTGTAGACCCAAACATTCCTATTCACCTGTCTCACCAATAATACCCGGCTCCTGTACAATAATATGTATATGATTCCCGAGTGGCTTAATCACGATGACCCTGATGAACACTTGATGTTGACATGATGGTTACAACAGGCTAAAATAGAGTCCACTTGGTGTGAAGTGTGCCAGAACTACTTAAATGAACCAAAACTAAAATACGACAAATAATCAAATTCAATATAAAGGCATTAACGGCGTGATTACACACATAGTCACACATAAGGAAGTGAATCCGGCACTCTCCAAACTAACAATGAAATCTGACACTGCTCGCTGCCTTCCTTCCACTCCAGCCCCCCTCCTTTACTGGCCCCTCATATCTTTCCTCCTCTTTACTTTTCTCCCTCTCGATCCCACATTGACCATTTTCACAGGCTAAGTGGTGGCCACTGTAAACTGACCAGTCTTTCTTCTGCCCCCACATCCCTCCGTCTTTCTGTGTGAAGAATGGATGACTGATGGAGGAGAAGAGAAAAAGATAACATCTCTTAATTGCTTTTCAAAAAGTCCCCCGTCTTTCATGTTTATTCACTCTGAAGCTGTAAGAGCATTAGAATATAGACTATATCATAATGCCTATGATGGAAGGGACACTTGAAATAACTGTTTTACAATTGAATGTTGCTTAAGAACTAAAACTTTAGATCCGTTAAGTCAAATTTCACAGTTCTTCTTTCTTTCTTTTATACTTTCTTAGAATTTTTCCTTATGATTAGACAAATGTCCACTGTTTCCTCCATGACACTGACAATATTTTACAACAATTACATTACTTGCCCGTATTGACCTTTAGAAAAAAAGCCAATATTGGGAACGTCATCTTTAATTTCATGGAATAAATCAAGATTTTAATCATCCTATTTTAAAGTCAGTATAGCTTACTGTATGAGCTGAGATAACTATATATTATAATATATATAATAAATACAGTATTTCATGAAAACAGAATGAACTGCACACAGTAGGAGACATCCTTCAATGGAATATTTGAAAGTGCAGCGCTAAATTTGGTTAGTTTAAAAAGTCTGTAATAGTTCATTAAACTAATACAAAACAAATAATAATATATAAGCAGCCATGGCTGTCTAGAAAGCAACATTGTTAAATGATGAAAAGTGGAGACAACTTATACAATGTAAATAATTGGCCCCAGGGGAAAATGTTAAATCATCAGTATGCATTTCTTTTGCAAGTTATGCCCGCCGTGAAGAAGGTTAAGTTACTTTTATTGAAAAATTGCAGTTAATGTCTTCTCTGTAACTTTTACACTGGGCCGGATTGGACCCTCTGGCGGGCCGGTTTTGACCCGCGGGCCATATGTTTGACACCCCTGACCCCTGAGTGTACCTTTACTGCACATCTTTTTTTTAGGAAGAGGAAAAGGTTCTACTAAAAAAAAATCATTGTTCGGAGCAGCCACCCTGCCTGCACACACCACTCTTCCTGCAGTGTACATGCAGCATGATGTGAGTTGAATACAAAACCTTTTAAAAACCCTTCGTTTTATAAAACATGTCTAAAAAAAACATGAAATGGAAACTGTTAAAAACAATGTCATCATAATGCATAAAATCTATAGAAAAATGATAAAAGATACAAATAAAATCCCTTTTATTCACTGACTCTTGATAAAATCCACTATGAGCTGTCTCTCTACTACTACTTCCCCTCATACACCGTTTAATCAATCAATCTAAATATTGCTTGAAACAGGAAGGAAAGGAATCCAAAGCCGTGTATTCTAATTAGGTTTAAAGAAGTACAACTGTATACCAGTACTTCAGCAAGCTAACTCTTAAAAAAGGTTAACAAGGTGAGTAACTTGTTAAGATATAAGGAGGTAATATAAGTAAAACAAGTAAGGATGTATGGTACACATAAAAAGGGAACTCCATACTATGTGGGTAAGCCGTTTAGTTTTTAGTTTTTTAGTCTTTTTTGTTTTGTTTGTGCTTTTTTAGAATGCTTCTGCACACATTTGGTGGCCTTTGGCCCATTCTAATGCCACTATTCCATATAATACACTGATCTTAATTATTTTATTTTTTGATGAGTTTGCCTACCTGATTGTTAACATGTGGTGAATTATGGTAAAGAGGAATTAGGCTCCTTACAGTCAGTAAATAGCTATTAATATTTAAAACCACACCTGTTCCATACTGATTATCATTTATAGTAAGTAAGATTCATCTATTATTATTTATTGACACCTTCACTCTCTTTTCTACTCTATTAATATACTCCACATGGATGGGCAGTAAGCAGTTATTATTTAATAGGTAAATATGACAGCTGGAAGTTCCATCACATTATAATGTATTTTTAACATGATTTGGGGTATTAGTTTTCATAATTGGGCAATATAAAAAGAAATGAAAAAGCATAGTAAGACATTCTAAAGACTATTTTCCTCATTTGACAGTCCTTTGACTTTGACATCATTGCACACACACACTGTCCGGCGCCCATAGAAAGCTGATCAGAAAAGTGACACCGCTCTCTCGCTGCCTCTCCATGTTTTATAGGGCCAAACCAACCAATCAGTTTAAATTAGTAAAAACTGGTTATACTTTTAATTTTTTTTATAAATAAAAAAACACCCGCCCCACCATTGCCTATGGTTACAACCGGCCTCGATGCTCCTTAGTCTCTAGAAAGTTTATTTAAGAAATGTAAAAACCCACAGGAGTTAACATTGCCTGCTCCTGAGATCGCCTGATACTCACAGTAAGTAAATTAAGAGTTAGTGCTTTACTTGATTTTATCCATCATCAATCATTTAACTTACAAACATTTAGCTTTAAAATAGTTTGCAATCTGAGTAAACGGAGGTCAACAAACATTAGCCAGGACTTGCTAGCCCCTTAGCATGAATTTCCTGCTACAAGGTTAACCTA
Source organism: Cottoperca gobio (assembly GCF_900634415.1). Taxonomy (NCBI): domain Eukaryota; kingdom Metazoa; phylum Chordata; class Actinopteri; order Perciformes; family Bovichtidae; genus Cottoperca; species Cottoperca gobio. Next base: position 2,144,342 of record NC_041369.1, on the reverse strand, counting down.
GCTAAAGTTATATGAAGATCATACATTTTCAACTGTTTTAAATATACTTGAGTAGCCTACAAAAACCGGAGGGTGTTGCAGGATTCGACATTGAGCTGCTGTTAAGTAACGAAAGTCCTCTGTTAACATTAAATATAAAATAGTCCATCAATGGCAATGCTATCTAGCTAACGTTAGCATTGCTTAGAGGAAAAATGCAGACTAGTTCCATTAACTGTAAAATGTTTAAATATATTTAATGGCATTTACACTTAATACACAAGAGGTGCTTCCTTGAAATACTTCATTGCAGAGTGTGTGTATATATATATAATGATGCTACAAAGCGGTAATCCTCTGTTTGTTCTTGTTATGCTGTAATGCTGTCCACCACGGCGCAGTTTAAGAGAGAACAGACCTTGTACTCTAACTACTCATTGTCCATCACGTGTTTGAGTGGAACGTAGTAAGTTGCTCATGTTTTTTGAGACTTATTTTTTAATTTGTTTGCAGTCTAAGGGCAACCCTGAACTTTGAAATGTTTGCGAGTTGATGAGGCCCCCCTGAATACACAATTAGTTTTATTAGTCATTTCTCTGTCATTTGTGGAGGAATGGCGAGTTTAGCCTGGCTTTTAGGTATTTTGAAGGAGCACCTTTGTGGGCTGCATCCTCCTTGATTTCCACAAGATTCACAGCTATAGTCACACTTAACCCTGAATTAATCAATCAAAAAGTCAGTTTGCCAGGTTTACATTGCAGAGTCAACAATACCAATATATGCAACTCAAATGCTTTGCTGAGTTTAACTAAATTTGCTGGTTTTAAATTCTAACTTAATTCCAAATTAGTTATTATACTGATTAATTATAATATATGTTTTTCAAAACTTCCTAGCTAAATGTTTGGACAAATTTAATTGTGCATGTAATGACCACAGAAAAGGCATTATTTTGTATATTTGGTAGTGTAGTGTGGCAGTTTGTATATATAATTATACTGTTTAATTACATTAAGAGTACATAAATAGCAATACAATAATTAAGCCTTATTGTGGCCATAAAAGTTGCTTGGCAGTCAGTACTCCCTTAGTCCCTGACATATCAAGTCACAGTCAAATGCTATTAACCTATAGTCTTTCAGTCAGCTGATGTCCAGACAGTCAGGGGAAGAAAGAAATGGATGGAAAAAGGAAATGCTCTTTTCTTAGGCATTAATTATTGATGCTTATCCCTATAAAGAACGACTTAAGAAAGACCACCTTAAGAAAATGGGTTCTAAGACTCTGTATACTACAGCCTATTAGCAAATGATGTTGATGATGACGTATAATGTTACATATTCAAATTACACACTGAATATAGAAGTCACAAAAGAAAGTTCAATAGACACATCCAGAAATTAGTATCATAGTATTCTTGAATTAAGTAAGGATCTTGTTTAGTTTTAGGAAAATGGGGAACCTGAAACTGCTGCTGGTTTTCAGAGACTGGTTTCATACTAATGACAGCAGTCATGTAGGTACATATTTTTGTCGTATCTTAATTCCCTGTAGCAGGTTTCTAACATCACCAACAATGAAAATATGTTGTCAATGTTATAATATAAAGTGTTTAAATGTGAAGCATAGCAGTATATGTGTGTGAGAGAGAGAGAGAGAGAGAGAGAGAGAGAGAGAGAGAGAGAGAGAGAGAGAGAGAGAGAGAGAGAGAGAGAGAGAGAGAGAGAGAGAAAAAGGAAACGAGACAGAAAGTTGTAGAATCTGCCCTCTTAGCTCAGATACAGCTCATTGCTGGTTTATAGAACGCTGTCAGTGTATTGACTTGAAGAGACATCTGTTGTATATGTGTAGCCTACTCATGAACAGGAAGTGGGCTAACAGAAACTACTGGTATCTGTCTCTTCAGGTGTGTTCAGCCTGTATGACCATATCAGGAACACGGAAACCGCGCACCTGTAAACTGACGTCATACGCTGAAAGTACCTGCATCAACTTGTCCATCTGAACTCGGTCAGTCACTCACTACCTTACCTTCAGGAGAGAAGACAAAGACGCCACGACGGAAACCCGCAAAGGAATATATTTATAATTCATTTAATTACTTTACTTTCATTGCGAGGAGTATTGGAAGAGGATTTACTGACAGATGGGGACCGTTCAGTTCGCGGTTTTGGGCATTTTAATCTTCGTTTTTCAGGTGAGATTTCCTGCTTTCGTTGTAACTTCCCGTTAACTCTTCAAACGGCTTTCACCCATTTCTGTGGAGAACACTAGCATACTGATTGAACAATGTTTGTGTGTGTTTAGAAACCTTCGTGTCTGGGGAATTTCTGAGTATAATTTCGCTTATGCAACTTTTTATTAAAGTAAAATAATTAATAAGTGTTGATTCGACCATATAAACATGTTGACTGGAAGATAATGCCTAACATCTCAAGTGATTTTAAAATGTATGTCTAAACAAATGCGTCAACCCCTAACACACAATGTAATGTTTAAATCGCCATGTTTTAGAGTTTGAGTGTGCTCCCCCTCGAGGAGTCTGTAGGTTTACACGGCCTCGCCCTAGTTCCGCCGATGACGTTTTCGGCAGGTTGAATTCCAATCCAACATGTTTCGATTGGATTGTTTGAAAAAACAATTATTCACTACAATTAGTTCACACCAATGGGTTGTAACATTATGTCGAAATCATTTCGATAACTAGTTTCTTATACATTTTTGTGAATTCTAGTTTTAACATAATTAAGTTCTTTAGACCCAACTTTTAAGAGTTACAATTAATCATACCTATAAAACAATTGTGATTGAATCAATTGTTACTTAATTAAGAAAATAAACACCAAAATATGCCAGTTTCAAATGTGAAGTTGCTGATACTTGTTTTATATATTTTTATATTGTCTTTGACCTTTTGGACAGTTGGTTGAACATACATTTGCATAAGGTTGTGGCTAGTACCTGGTATTCTTTTGTTACCACCTCGGTCGAGGTTCCAAGCCAGCTGAGGCGTTACTTGAAGGTGTTAAAATACTGCACCTCGTGTTTTTTTAATTAACACTTCTGACATTTCGTTTTACATTTAAAATAATTGACAAAGTACAGACGTTCCGCTGTTTGGTTGCCAATTAAAGGTTTTAGCATGATGTCCCAGCAGTTTCACGCTGAGTTGCTACAGAGATCAGCTGAGAATCATGCCTACTCCAAGGCGATGCTGTCCGCAGTTGACAACGAATTAAAGAAATGTACCATGTCCCAAAATGAATTCGCGCTGAGCCATGCTGTGGAAACACGGCATAAGTAGGCCTACCTCAGTTGGTGATAACACTAATGTTGAATACTTTGTTTTAATCACATGGAATTTTAAGTTTCCTCAATAAAATCGGACTAAAAGTTTTCTTGTAACTTACTGATGGCACATTGTCCATACATCCACATTATGATTAATTTAAAAGTGTGTTTTCCACTCATAGGCCTCTACTTTAGTGACAGCTGAGGAGCCAACATGTGTACCTGGGTTCGAATCGGATCTGATGATTTTCAAAGTGTCCAGAAAGCACCTGAAGCTGGATTTACCCCTGGGAAAAGGTATGAACACTCCAGGACGCTGTCATCTCTCTCATTGGCTAATGCACACACACACCTGAAGAAAAAATTGTGTTGTGTTCGTTTCCAATGTTCAATATCATAATATATGGATTATTTTGCGATTGTACATTCTAGTAGGAACATTTTAGCGGCAGAAGCATCCAGACCTAAATTAAAGCCATAGATAAAACTCATGTGCTTTTCTAAAGTACACCACTGGCTCAGATTGCCTTCTACAGATTAGCTGTTCACATTGTTCTCACTACCAAACAGCCTCAGGTCTCAGCTTGCATTGACTGCACCTCATGTAATGCTCTTACCTGCAGGGCAAAAACAATGTCCCCAAGCCTGTTTTGCAGGCCCGGCTGGCTGCTGTTCGATTGTCACAGCTTAGCTTGTTTAAAACAAGGTTATACTACAGGCTTCTGGTTTGCTCTGGTAGCTTTACGATTTGTTTAACAGTTCATTTCTACCCTGTTGTAAAATATTAATGTAGAAATGGCTTTTTGTGACTAATAGAGACAAACTAAACAAACAAATGCAGCAGTCAAATTAAGCAAAAATCTTTACTATACTTTGTATTGGAGTGCACCTAGCTTATTATCTTGTCGTGAGAGCAAACACAGGCACTCAAACAAAAACTGCTCCATATTACATACTGGCAGGGTCGCTGTCCACTGGAGCCTCTCCCAGCATGCATTGGGCTAGAGGTGAGGGCATGAGAGCACATTAGTGAGCTTTACCATACAGGAACACTGAAGGGCGGAGTCTACTGAGAGATATGTCAATTGTTTGGAGAATGGAGAGTCCGTAAGGACCCTGCTGACACTGTAAACTCATCTGCGACAACCAAATCAGATGTCCGGTTGTCTTGTTGGTGCTTGGTCTTGATAAGCTCTTTTGCTGTGCTATGCCAGTTAATCAGTCAACAAACCTGGTCTGTTTAGTGTATGATGCATAGTAATAGCCTGTTGGTTAATTACGACGTCATGTGTTTAAGTACAGTGTCTTTCTTAGCAAGAGAGATACAATATTTGATTAAACCCCAGTTATGTTTCTCTAGTGTATTTTTTATTAGTTTGTTTGTGGGACTAATTGACATAGAACTTTATCAACCAAGAATTTAAAATGTATTGGTCAGGTTTCGTGGTTATAATATTAAAACATGTATGTTTCTTGTCTAATAAGCTTTATTAGCTTTGAACAGATTCTCCTGCATTAAAGCTGTGGAGGAACACTCGTACTCAGGAAGCTGTTACAGTTTCGTCTGTTAAACGGACTAATTAAGTAGTCAGGAAATATAAAGATTAATAGTCAAAAGATACATTCAGTTAATATTGGCCCTAATTACATGTCAACTGAAAACCGTAAAATGACTCTGGGTTTAGAATAATTCACCTGTAGTATAAAATCATTTTTTTTTTAATGATGTCATGAATACGTCAGTATTTCTGATGTTTATTTTAATCTAGAATACATTTAGGTTTTCACCATGTTAGCTGACATTTCCACCTATCTGTCTATTTACAGGAAAGAGTTTGACCAAAAATGGTCAATACCGAGAAGAGTACAGACCACTGAAGGAACTCAACTCCTCATTACCGCGAAGAGTTTAATGACTCATTTGTAAGCCCTGCAAAACTCTGACTCTCAGGGGATGGCATTACTATTTAACATTAAAGCCTTTGGAAACTCGTCTTCACCAATCCACCAAATTGGAGAGAAAAGGAATGTTCATAACTATTAGAAAACCTAGTTCCAAAACTCACTTGGCTGCTCAAATGTTTCTTGGGACTGTGGGGGCAGATCATGCTTGATTGACAGCTCCCTTTCAGTAACGTTACGTTACGTTGCCATTTTATTTTCCTTTTTTAAATGTTCAATGTGTAATTCCGAACCACCTGCTCCAGAGAAATAGGAACAATATTTAAAAAGCACCAAAATGAGACTCCCAAAAAACTATTTTAATACATTTGTCGTTTTGGAATTCACATTTTCTAAAATGCTCGTCATGGGATCTGCAATACAGGTTCGGCCTGACATTGATATGCTACACTACATATCTCGTATAATTCAACAGCTCATCACCATCCTACCTTAAGTGCTACCCTTTTGTGTTTTGTGCTCATTGGTCTTGGTGTCTTTAACTGGGGTGCATGGTGAGTTCTGAAGTGTTGCCTCCTTTGCACAAAACAGTTTTTATAGCACATTGCTTGACATTACAGGCTTCTTTATGTCAGTGATTTCGTCACCAGTTTCTAGTCCTGCCATGACATGGATTTTGCAATACACACACGTTTTTGGTTAAAGCACACACACGTTTTACCTGTGTGTCACTGGCCGCTACCTGGCTGAACTGCGTCTCGCTCATGGGAGTGCGGCTGCGGTCATCCTCAACAGATGATTTTCACTCTGTTTTTGCCGAGAACTGCACGCGCCACAGGAAACACAAAGGCGACAATCCCTACTGGTCCTACCAACAAGGTCTATGCTGCGAGTCGCAGCCGAGTTGAGCTCATGGACCATGTGTCTTTTTCACCGGTGGAAAAACTTTGAAATGGTGAACATGAAAAGAAATGCTGCATTTTTGCCCCCCAAATATGTTGCTCAACAAAGCAGTTCACTCACAACTCAAAACAACAGCATGGCAGTGAACTCTGAAAATGAATCACATTACATTTACTTAATAACCATTATGGAGCAGGCTACTCCTCCCAAAACACATGTAGGCCTATACCTTATTTTCATTCCTATTTGGAGCCATTAAACACATCCATTTCGTTTAATATATTTCTTCTTAAGATATGTTCCCTTACATTGTCAATAAAAGGAAATAGCTGTCTGACTTTGTTCCTTGTTACTACTGACACGTAGTGGAAATTTAGACAAATAGATTTCATTCTTTCTTTTGACGTACACTTGACCTCTGGTCATTCCCATTCTCCTCATCACTTACTGATGCTGGATGTTTTGCTGTGAGTGTTCCACAGTTTACAGTAAAGACATGCAGAATGCCATATTGTCGAGACATCAGAGCTTTGTATTGTGGATGAGTTGCTGTGCAGGTAATTGTATAGTTCAGGTACTTTACAACTGTTAAAGGAGTGCTGTGTCGGGTGATTATCACAGTCTGCACTCAATCAACTGGGTGTATAGGGTGCTGTACGCCAGAGTCACCATGTTGTTATACAATGGGGCTATGTACTAGTGAGGATAATTCCCCCCTGATTTATAAACGGCTGTAAGTGTCTCCGACCTCCCTCAACATGGATTCTTCCATGCTGTTATTGGTCAACTGTCCGTGACAAGTGAAATGTGACTCCTGCTCCACTGTGCTGCTGCTTCTGCTAATGGAGAAGACCATTTCAGTTTCTAATTGGGCGCTGATGGAACTAAAAGGGTTTTATTTCTATTTAAAAGTGTTTGCCTAGAACCCATACTATTCTCAGCCTCCATTGTCATTTATTCTACAATTATCCTGCTGGAGGCTTGATATGATAAATTGAGTTTTGTGGTTTTGTTCAAATGGGGTGTTTAGTGGTGGTTTGTGTTGGCAGTCTTTTAGATGAACACTGTTTTATTTCAAATTAAGCACACTGCTCTCGTGCTTCCCTCGTGTTTCTCAGTCCACTCATCCTTTAACACACGGTCTTTACTGTCGACCTTTAATTATTTTTGTATCTGTTAGTTTGACAAGCCATTTTACTTTTTCAACCAGAGTTGCTTTATCTGATCTGACAACAACCTTACTAACTGAAGATACAGGTTTAATCTGTGACACTGTTATCCTGGAAGAGGCAGTAATGGCACTAGATATTGTAAAAAGGGTGTACGTTACTTTATCTTCTGAAGACTTGCCAATTATTTCTCTAAAATAATAAATGTTCTGTATGTACTGCATTTGTAATGACGACTGTTTCTTTTATCTAATTCCAGTGGGCTTCACTGACTGCACAGACCGCACAGTATTTGTTTTCCAAAGTGATGACCGCCATTTCATGGTACATGCAGACGGCACATTGAAGGTCAGTAGAGATAACAAAATTGCAGTATGTAATGCTTATTTTTCCAAAATCCTCGCACATCCTTGTACGCCTATTAGGGCTGCACGTGTATGGCCAAAATTATAATTATTTTGATCAATATTGATTTCACGATTAATTCATTGTTTTATCAACAACTTTATTTTAATTGTACTTTCACATTTCACAAACAAAGCACTGCTGAATAGTCATCCTTGATTTTTGTAGGCTATATTTAAAGTTAAATGCACCAATCTGGAGCGCCTTGAGACTAAAGTTAAGAGGATAGACAAGTTTGTGCTCTTGTAAACAAGCAAGACAAACTGTTTCCCTGAACAATGAAATTCTTTATTTGCGTTCCACTTTGAACAGTATATACAAGGAAACACTAGGTAAAATGAAATACAAGAAAATATATAAAAGTGTACATAGAATATACAGAATAGTAGAGAGATCTGTGCAAAATCAGTAGGTAGGTTAATGTCTGACTGTAGTATGGATTATATTTCTATTCTATACAACCAATGTATGATTAAATTGTTTAGAGCACACCATTAACCAGAAATAGTTTACAAGAGGACAAAGTTCTTCATAGGTTTAGCTGCTAAATGTTGCCCTCAGAGTTCACCAGATTGATGTATTTTTATAGATCTTTTTTTTTTTATAATATAAAAATGTATTAAAATCTTCTTCCGGGGGACCGGGCCCCTAGAGGGTTTCAGGCCCAGCTGCCATAGTCTTGCAAAAGCTTGTGGGAAACACTGCATGTTGGTGAAGAATGGAATCCAACAATTAGATTTTGGGATTTTTCCAAGTATGATTTTGTCATGTAGAGATGGCTTGAATCCAAATCTGTTGTCAGCATGTTGGTTTTGCTAATGACTGTTTTCTTTTCCCTCCAGGTAAAAAGACCTTTAGATATTCATGGACACCGGGAATTCTTTGTCCACTCCTGGGACGCACAAGGTCGCAAAATGAGTGTTAACGTCAGAGTGTTGCACCATAGAAATCACCATGGAAACCACCACCAAAATGTTGAGCATCACCATGGAAACCACCACCAAAATGTTGAGCATCACCATGGAAACCACCACGGAAACCACCCCCAAAATGTTGAGGATCACCATGGAAACCACCACGGAAACCACCCCCAAAATGTTGAGCATCACCATGGAAACCACCCCCAAAATGTTGAGCATCACCATGGAAACCACCACCAAAATGTTGAGCATCACCATGGAGACCACAAACGCCACAACCATCAGCACCACCACACGGAGGTTGACTCTGTTAATAAGATAGAGGTAGGATTACATGCACTATTGAAGGAAACTTTCAAACTCATTTAATTAAAACTCTTTATGTAAAATATGGTTTGCAGGTGCCCAAGTGCATCAAATTGTTGTTTATCAATAGTCTGGAACTATAAATACATTGTTGGAGGCTCTGCATGCAAAGGCCTGTTTCTTTAACAAACACTGCCCCTCTGTGGCTGTGTGTGAAGCCAAGATGCACTAATAGAAGTATTTTTTTATTGTTATGTCAAAGCCATGTTAGATTGTGGCAATTTTATTTTTTTTATGTTTCTCACAGCATCATTATTTCAGTATGTGTAATGTCCTTTAATAGGAGTTTGATAGTTTATTATAGTGCCTAATATGAAGCTTTTTAGCACATCTTTTGTTTACAGACTATATGCAGGCTCTAATTCATTATCTTTGCGTAAATATCTGGTCCTGCAAGGCTCTTTTGCAATACCAAATGTTGCTTAAGAAGATAACGGCTACACTGATGCTCCCCCACAGAGACACTACCCACACAGCAACTCTCTGAAGGGGCCATCAATGTGCTTCTAGTGACTGTCAAAGCTCCACCAGCTTCTCTATTTCTCCAATGGCGACACGTTAGCTCTGACTGCCAGCTCTACATCGCTATCCACACTTCGCTGTGCAGTGGTCAGACAGTTCCTACAACACACGTGTCATATAATACGTAGCCACGCGTCCTTCAGTCGCTTTCCCGCAACTCCTGTTACATTGTTCTTAATATGCTGAGATGAAGGGTTCTAGCTGAATTTCAGGCAATTATCATTCAAAAGTAGTGTGCTACCAATTAGTGGTAGTTGAAGTCATTGTCTGCATCTGTGCATTAATCTTGATTTTTGTTTTGTTTTCCTGGATGAATAAAATAACACAGTAGTTAATGATTACTACTTAACAAAAGATGCTAAGAAAATATATATTTTCCAGGACTTGAATCATCATGGATTACTTTTGAAATGATTCACAACATGATCACATGTCACGTGACTGTTGCACTCTAACTGACTACAAATGTGCATGTTCTTCCAGAATGCCACCGATCAACAGGTGCCCATTCTGCACTTTCCTAAGTCTGGTCCAGGGCTGAGGAGGAGGAAGAGAGACTGGGTTATTCCTGAAATCAATGTTGCTGAGAATAGCAGAGGACCCTTCCCCCAGAAAGTATCTCAAGTAAGAGGAAATAAAGCCACTTGATACTGAACTGTATTTTTAATATTTGTTCTGCAAAAGATGACTCCATGATTGTTTCCACTGCTGTCATCCATCTGATTTATATTTTTCTATTTACATTTCAATATATACCTTCCAATTGTCTTGTGTGCTTCTTTCCCCACTCCTCCCTACGTAAAGCCAACGTTTCAATTATTGAATAACTGTTGATAAAAAAATTAATTAACATTGTTTTCTTATGACCAGTTTAATCATCCTGTTAGCAGGAACTCAAAAAGGTTTCAAATAATGAGAGAGCATAGTTGTTCTCAGGTGCACCATGGCTGATGTGATGAAATGGTGCTTCAGCAGTTATCCTCACATTCTTGTTAGCCGGGTGTAAGATACTGTGACCAGGCCATTCTAGGTTTCTGCACCTCAGCAATGTAAATACTCAAACCTCTGCTCTCCTTACTTACTGTAGTGGAAATTGTTTTGCGATATTGTAACTATTGTTGTAGTCAGTGAGGGTGGTATAACTCAGCCCTGGTGTGTTTTGTCCAGATCCGTTCTAATGAGGATAAACTGAAGAGGATCTATTACAGCATCACTGGTCCAGGAGCTAGTCAGCCACCTGTTGACCTTTTCACCATGGACAGAGACTCTGGTACACTGTATCTCACACAACCACTGGACAGAGAGCAACAGGCCTTGTACATGGTAAGCATCATCTCTGATATTGGTTTTATACATGCAATCTTTGTTAACTTTTCAGGATCAGACAGTCATCTGGTCACACTTTGAACTCCATATCCCTTCAGAATCCATGAGTTTAGAATTAAACATGAAAGAGTTTCATATTACTCCAAGCTCATTTTGACTAATCGGAGCAATCGCAATCTGTTCAGAATGTTTAGTCAACTCGTGTTTGAAGCTATACCTCAACCATAATGTAATCTCTTGGTACCAAACATTCACCCCGTTGGTACTTTGCTCTTTGAGAAAACGGTGGCTTTGGTTGACTTAAATTCACATTGTTCAAAAATTCATGTCTGAAAAGGAAATCCCAAAAGCTTCTCAAGCCACGACAGACAATCAATTTCCCTGCTGGTTGTGCTCTGTATGTACCAAAAAGTAACATGTGTCTAAATATGGTAAATGTGCATCTTGTGTAACACTTGTGCTCATCATACATGAGGAGGGTAACGTGCTCATCATACATGAGGAGGGTAACGGGCTCATCATACATGAGGAGGGTAACGTGCTCATCATACATGAGGAGGGTAACGTGCTCATCATACATGAGGAGGGTAACGTGCTCATCATACATGAGGAGGGTAACGTGCTCATCATACATGAGGAGGGTAACGTGCTCATCATACATGAGGAGGGTAACGTGCTCATCATACATGAGGAGGGTAACGTGCTCATCATACATGAGGAGGGTACATGAGGAGGGTAACGTGCTCATCATACATGAGGAGGGCAACAGGCTCATCATACATGAGGAGGGTAACGTGCTCATCATACATGAGGAGGGTAACGTGCTCATCATACATGAGGAGGGTACATGAGGAGGGTAACGTGCTCATCATACATGAGGAGGGCAACGGGCTCATCATACATGAGGAGGGTAACGGGCTCATCATACATGAGGAGGGTAACGGGCTCATCATACATGAGGAGGGTAACGTGCTCATCATACATGAGGAGGGTAACGTGCTCATCATACATGAGGAGGGTAACGTGCTCATCATACATGAGGAGGGTAACGTGCTCATCATACATGAGGAGGGTAACGTGCTCATCATACATGAGGAGGGCAACGGGCTCATCATACATGAGGAGGGCAACGGGCTCATCATACATGAGGAGGGCAACGGGCTCATCATACATGAGGAGGGTAACGTGCAACGGGCTCATCATACATGAGGAGGGTAACGGGCTCATCATACATGAGGAGGGTAACGTGCAACGGGCTCATCATACATGAGGAGGGCAACGGGCTCATCATACATGAGGAGGGCAACGGGCTCATCATACATGAGGAGGGCAACGGGCTCATCATACATGAGGAGGGCAACGGGCTCATCATACATGAGGAGGGCAACGGGCTCATCATACATGAGGAGGGCAACGTGCAACGGGCTCATCATACATGAGGAGGGCAACGGGCTCATCATACATGAGGAGGGCAACGTGCTCATCATACATGAGGAGGGTAACGTGCTCATCATACATGAGGAGGGTAACGTGCTCATCATACATGAGGAGGGTAACGGGCTCATCATACATGAGGAGGGTAACGGGCTCATCATACATGAGGAGGGTAACGTGCTCATCATACATGAGGAGGGTAACGGGCTCATCATACATGAGGAGGGTAACGTGCTCATCATACATGAGGAGGGTAACGGGCTCATCATACATGAGGAGGGTAACGGGCTCATCATACATGAGGAGGGTAACGGGCTCATCATACATGAGGAGGGTAACGTGCTCATCATACATGAGGAGGGTAACGTGCTCATCATACATGAGGAGGGTACATGAGGAGGGTAACGGGCTCATCATACATGAGGAGGGTAACGTGCTCATCATACATGAGGAGGGTAACGTGCTCATCATACATGAGGAGGGTAACGTGCTCATCATACATGAGGAGGGTAACGTGCTCATCATACATGAGGAGGGTAACGTGCTCATCATACATGAGGAGGGTAACGTGCTCATCATACATGAGGAAGGTAACGGGCTCATCATACATGAGGAGGGTAACGGGCTCATGCATGTTAATTGAGACTATTGTAACTCATTCTTCTTTTTTACATTTCCTCAGTTTATTAGAAATTAAGATGCCAAGACTATTATTGTTACATAAAAGTATCTGGTTTTCAGAAACTCTTACAAAAAGATAATCACACCGTTCACATTCTCTGTGAAATAAAATGCCCACTGACATAAAAACTGACTGGAGATTTCATAGGCCTGTAAGATCATAATACCAGTAGTTTTTAGTCTTAGTATGGCATCTTCTTCTATTTTATTTTCTATTAATGTATGTATATTAATTTGACAAAAAGAGCGAAATTGTTACAAATAGTCAAAAATGCTCCGAGGAGTTTTCTTGTAAAGCAACAAAGTTATACACGCTGAATGTCCTTCTTTGTTAACATGTATGTTTACTTGCTAGATGTCTTCTTCACTGCCTATCTTTGTATCACTGCCCTATTAACGCCTGTAGATCAGTGATTTAGTGTGAAACCAGTGGCAGGAGTGTGTGTCGCATCACCTGTGTGAATGTTAGTGATGTGGAATGCAAGCATGTACATAGATTATTCTTGCATGTACAGTATTATAAAACAAATGTGTTTTGTTGTATGCAGTTTGAAGCACATGCTGTAGCAGATGGTTCAGGAAATGCTGAGGCTCCTATGGATATTGTAGTGAAAGTAATTGACCAGAACGACAACAACCCTATTTTCACTCAAGACACCTTCCTGGGAGAAGTTGCTGAGGCCTCAAAAATAGGTACCGTCAGGGAATCTCATTTAGGCATGAAAAATATTTCTGATTTCAAAACTGTTTACTTTCACAAGAAGAAAAAGCAGGATCTAACTTTATTTAGCTAAAGTTAAATCCTGCTCCAACACAATGACGGTCTTAAATGGGACTTTTTCTAATGTAACCTGTAACTCTACAAAATGTTGGCTAATGGTGGTAGTTAAAACTAATTGTGGTCTTTTCACTTCATGATTCTGTTTTAGGCATCCTATAGCTGCCAACATTGTTCTGTCTTGCTCCAATGTACACATTCTCAAAAAAAAGAGAAGAAGAATCCGCACAAGAATAAAGATGTAAATGTAAAAACATGAGCAACTGAAGTGAGCACACTTAAGCTACAGCTGATGGCAGATAACAAGAACAACTTGGTCCTCTTGGACATTGCTCATCAGCAGTCAAATCTACCCTTTTGTTTTCTGTGCACAATGCATCATCGTAGTTAACCTTTGTTAGTGATCACATTTGAGGGTAATGTTAGTCTAATATAAGGGGTATGACAAGCCTACAAAATTCCTTTTGACTGAAACCCCATGCACACATCATTTTATTGTTGGGTTGGAAAGGAAACAAACGTACTGTTAGCACCGTATGGCGCAGCTTTGTTTTGTAAATCACCTTTTTTAAATGAAGTGCTCTGAATACTTTGAGAAACCTCTGTACATCATTTCCACTTCCCTTTCTCCAGATGATGTGGTGATTACGGTTGTTGCCACAGATGATGACGAGAAAGATAACGACAACTCTGATGTCTACTACCGTATCATAAGCCAGGATCCAGCGTTGCCCAGCAATTCGATGTTCGTCATCAACCAAAACAACGGGGCCATCAGAGTCAATGCCGGTGGGCTGGACAGAGAGGTGAGACTTCTAAAACACATTTCCCCTCTTAGCGTGCTTTCACACCCAACTTTTGAAATGATCTCTAGTTCAAACAAACTAATATTGTCTTGTGTTGGCTGGTGTAAATGATGTAAGTCGTACCACAATAACTACTTCCATATTACTTTCTGCAACTACCGTCAAAGCACACTTGCTTGTTACTGCTCTTAGTTGAAGACAATATCTAAAGCAACAGGACTTATGAAGCGCTCATCGTGTACCATATCACCAGCCGAGGCTAATGGGAATGTCATTAGTTTCAAAGCTATTTGATGCTTAATGGATTCTGCTCCAACTGAGTCAGTGAAATAACAACAAATCATTTAAGCCTTCATGTTGATGAGTTAAACGCAATGTGTGTCTCTTCTTACAGAAATACCCAAAGTACACTCTGGAGGTAGAAGCCGCAGACATGAGGGGAATAGGGTTGAAAGGATTCGCGAAAGTAATCCTGACTATCACAGATAGCAACGACAATGCTCCGACCTTCACTCAGCCCTTGGTAAGTACAACGTACTTGTGACTGCAAGTTTGGGAAACACCTCCCCAGAAGAGCACTTCTCCATTCAGAGTGTAGCGACCTTGGAGTCGTCACCATGCTGAAGCACTGTCCAATGGGCTGTACTAAGCACTATAGTCTGTGTTAACGTCATTACATTATTATTATAATATTTATTTATTTATTTAAGTAGTGGCTTTAAAGTTGACTGTATGAACCACCAGTTCATAGATGGTCAACTTTAGGGAAGTAATGTGTTTGATGGAGAAGGTAGCTGGCCAGAATACGTTTTGGTAATGTAATGAATAAAGACTGCTCCTTTTTTATTTGACTTAGTAGTTCAGGTAGGATTGGATCTCAGTTGTGGTCTTCTTTAAAACATTTAGCATGTGATGACAAAACATCTCTATTTGATGTTGGAAGGCACACCTATATTTAAAAGAGAATCCCATAGCTGTACAAGGAGGTAATGAACTGAAGTGCACGATGAAAGCAGATCATGAAATTAAGGCCAAGCTTTAAAAAAGAAAACGGGAAACAACGGCAAGCTTTTTATGAACTCTTGTTTTTTGTTTGTTTGACTTCTAATACATCCCTTGCATTCTCCCAGTATGAGGCAACAGTTGCAGAAAATAAAGTGGACGCTCGGGTCATTATGATGTCAGTAACAGATGGTGACGAACCACATTCCCTAGCGTGGAACGCCAAGTTCACAATTGTCGATGGTGATCCTGGAGGACTTTTCACAGTGAAAACGGGAACTAACAAACAAGAAGGAATCATTTCTACTGCTAAGGTAGGAAGTAAACAAAGAATTCTCTAATAAGCCACAATCTTAAGTTGTGAGAAATCTGTCAATAAATGTTTTGTTTTATAGATAGGTTGATGTAAAGCAATCTATGTTATGTATTATCTCTTAGTTTTAGTTGTACAGCAGTATGAGCTGTAAGACATTTGTCTAATAAGTTGTGCTTCTGCTTTTCATTCCACCCAACCAGAGTCTTGACTTTGAGAAGAGCAGCAAGCACACTCTGTTGGTTGCTGTGGAGAATGACGTTCGTTTTGCTGTTCCTCTGCCCACTGCCACCGCCACAGTGGTGGTGACTGTGCAAGATGTCAATGAAGCTCCAGTCTTTGATCCAATAGAGAAGCAAGTGTCAAAACGGGAGGACCTTTTAGTCGACAGTGATGTGGTGCAGTACACCGCTTCTGACCCAGACACTGCACTAAAACAGAAAGTCATGTAAGTTCAAACTGTGATGTACCTTGTTATTTTGACCATGTTTTCTTATTGTTAAACAAGCTTTAGGTGACCCCTTCAATTCTTTAACCTCAGAAGGGCAACAAAGAGTGCATGCATCACTAAAACTGCTGATGGAGACTATTACTGGGGAATGTAAGAGTAGCTGAAATTTTCGAGAACGTGGTAAGCTTATGTACCCATAACGTGCAATGTTAACACTGATACTGCACAGTTCTCAGCTTTCAGCACCAGAGGAGCATCCATGTAGATGGTGGGGCAGAAGAGGCACTGAACACCGCTCACAGATTAGGACAGTTATGTTAGGAGTACAAGTGTTAAATCACTGTAAATGTACTGCTTGGAGTGTTTTTTGAATAAAGTTATAGAAACTAAAGCGCAGACAGGATTTACGACATGTTAACTTGTTTCTTCCTAAAGTTAATAAATCCTTTTTATGTAATTTGCTTTTCTCCATCATATTTAAATGAAGATATGATTTTTTTGTGTGATTCTATACAATGATTCTTTGTTGGACAAGAGTAAGATGTTGATCCTACAGAAAGGTGCTGACATTGAGGACCTGCCACGTGTTAACTTTCTTCAGGCTGCACCTCAAGCTGGTGGAATCCCCCGTTAACCTCATGTTAACCTCTCGGCTGTTCTTGGCAGATTTCTGTCGAGCAGGTCCGACGCATAGTTTCTGTTTTGGCTTTTCCAATAAGTAGTTTGAAATCCATTGCATCATTTTGCTTTCAGAGGCGATACTGAGGATTCAGCTTGGGTAATAACTTGGATAAAACAATGATCATGCATAAATTCTGTAACCGCTGGCACATTCAATAATTGCAGCCAAAATAATCCTTAAAGCTGCAGTTTCAGTTTGTTCCATGGGGGACTTGATGAGCATTTAGCCAAATAAATTATGGAATGTCTGTAGCATATAATTGCCACCATGTCCAAGCAGAACGGTATATGGTAAATATCAACTGAATGTTATTCAAATGATTGAATGCCCACCGGGAAGCATGTAAGTGATAATCTGCTCGCTTGCATGTCATTTACGTCTTTGTGTTTCTCGTTTATGTCCAGGTATAGAATAATTAGAGACCCTGCCGGCTGGCTGCATGTGGGTAAAGAGACTGGCCTGATTAAAGTAAAAAATATGATGGACAGGGAATCCCTCTTCGTCAAGGACAACAAATACACAGCACTCATTGGTGCATATGACAATGGTAGGTGGGAATCAAGTCCTACAGCTGTACATGCTCGTCTGGTTTTCTGCACTGCTTTAGGGCAGAGAAATGATGGACTTTATCTTATTGTGATGTTTTAGCTTCTCTAGAATTAAGATGTTCTGCTAATGTGTGTTTTGTGTCACCAGATGAGGTCCCAGCCACAGGAACTGGCACTCTTATAATTCACCTTGAAGATGTCAATGACAACGCTC
This sequence comes from Cottoperca gobio, assembly GCF_900634415.1. Classification (NCBI taxonomy): domain Eukaryota; kingdom Metazoa; phylum Chordata; class Actinopteri; order Perciformes; family Bovichtidae; genus Cottoperca; species Cottoperca gobio. Next base: position 2,126,650 of record NC_041369.1, on the reverse strand, counting down.
CCACCATTGACGAACGTGCAATCAAGGTTCGTTTTCCTTTCCCAAACAATTTCAATGAAATGATGAAAATGTACATGTTTTGGGAGCAGAACTCTGTGATGGGTGTGATTTCAAATTATATCCCACAAAAAGCCCCTGTTGTGCAGTAAAATCACCAAACACTTGCTTCTGACATTGTTTTCTCAGGTGTGTAACAAGGAATCTGTTCCTCAACTGCTGTCGGTAACAGATAAAGACGGAATTGGCTTTGCTGCTCCATACAGCATCATTTTACAGGGCCCGTCGAAGACCAACTGGACTGCTAGGATGAACGAATCCAGTATGTACACAATTAATATGGCAATGAATTTTTTTTTTTTTTTACACAAACTAATGCCATCCAATCAAGTAGCCAGTCACAGGAAAACTTATAGATCATTCCTGGGGGGTTATTAGGGTTTTGAAAAGTCAGCAGATCAAGACAGACTAAGAATTAGTTTCAACTGTCTTGGAGCCGAAGACTTTCCTCTAATTGTCCTTCGCTGGTGTTTTGTTTAGATGGCATCAAATATCCACACAAAATGAGCTCCACACATTAAATAAGTTTCGGGTACGAAGTCAGAGATGCTTCAGTTATTGGGGAGGCGATACACAATTTTGGATTCTGAATGGATGGAGAACAGCTCAGTGGGAAGGAGCCCCTCGTGCAACACATTTACAAGGAAGCTCGTTTGTTTAGGCCAAGATGTGCTTAAAGTTATTTTTGGGAAAAAGTCATAAAGGTTTTGCTCCACTTCTTTACGTTTCTGTGAAAATGTCGTTCAAATTAGACAAAATGAAAAACTCATAAATTGTGCAGCAGCTGTAAAGTCAGTCTTCCTTAATTATCCTCTTTGTTGCAGAAACGGGCATCATCCTGAGTTTAGCCTCTGAGCTACCCAGTGGAGATTACACTGTGGTCCTGAGGGTTTCAGACAACCTTGGCATGGAGCAGGACAGCACAGTCCAGGCCACAGTGTGCGACTGCACTGGGGAAGATGTGATCTGCAAAGGGCGTGTAGCAGGCGGCACCGGACTTCCCCTAATCCTGGGAATACTGGGAGGCATCCTGCTGCTGCTAAGTAAGTCTGATTTTGCATTATAGATGTATATGTAAAGATGCTTATCCAGGAACTGTAGATGTAAATGATAGCTTTCATGCAAAAGAGAAGTTATGAAGCTTTGTATCACATCTGTAGTTGGAACCCAAAAGTTCAGTTCAGTTTTTAACAAAGAACTATTACCTCTACTTTACATTATGTAGCCGGACAGTAAGTACTAGCTTGGAAACCTCATGTCAAGGATGACTGTGTTAAAGGATAAGGCCTGTGAAATGGAGCCTTTGTGGGGACTGTTTTGAGCAGCAGATTCTGTTTTCGAAATACGGGAGAGCTGAGAACTATGTCACTCTTCACAGGGCTCTGTTTTAAATGACTGGGCCAGTAATAGTTATGGTCATCTCTTCTGCTGACAGGCTCAACTCTCACCCCTTCACCATAGCTTTCCTTTTTCTGTTGTGTAGGAAATGGTTTGAGTTGTGGTGACTGAATCCTGGGGGTGTTGTAATAAGCTTTGTGCTCTGTACGTTCAGTGCTGGTGTTGCTGCTGCTGCTATTCGCGAGACGGAGAAGAGGAGAGAAGAAGGAACCTTTACTGCAAGATGACGATATCAGAGACAACATCTACTACTATGATGAAGAGGGAGGCGGGGAGGACGATCAGGTAGAGTTTGGACTGATTTATGCTTATTTTTATGATGAGCCTCAATCAGCTGCGCATCATACATTACTTAAGATAATCAAGGCGGTATGGCAAAGTCAGGAGCAGAACACACTGGCTGCATTTCCAGTTAGGAAGTGATGGAGGCACATGTCTCTGTGGAACAGAGCTGCTGGTCATGCCATCCGTTAAAGACTGATGTTCACCAGCTGGAATGTTTTCAAACATCATTAGTTCCTCTGAAAGCACCTGCTAACATATTTTCTGGTGGAAAACCAAGTGAGTAAGTGCATTAGGGTAATAATCCAATATAATCTCTATTGCGGTGAAATTGTATCTTGACCAGAATTTAAGAACAAATCTTTGATTCCAAGCTAGTTGTAACACATGAAGAGGTTCTTTAATGCAAAGCATAACAGTGGACACTTGTCCAATAAGTATTAGTAGCAACACCCCACTGTGATATTATTTACATTGCATGCAGCATTTAGATGTTTTAGGTACTTGAGGTGGAGCTCATTTTAATGTAAAATATCTATATGCATTTACTTTGCATATCAACTTTTTAGATAAAGGAAGTGGAATAGATAGAAAAACTCAAGTAAAGCACAAGTACCTCAAAAGTGAATTTAAGTATTTGAGTAAATGTAATTGTCAGTGGAACAGTTTATTGCATCAGACATCTTTCTCTATGTGATTGTGCTTTTAAAGTACACGACCCGCCCATACTAGGGATTTATATACCATTTTCCATTTACGCCAAGTGAAAGGTCTGCGAGAGAAATCTGGATTAGGTCATTAGATCAGTGTGTAGATAAACGGCAGGAGACAAAGTGGAGGTTGTGCCATCTAAAAATATCACTACCAGAAACATGGATTACGTTTCCTGTATAAATGCACAAACAAGGTTTTTGTTAAAATTAAATATGCAGTGTCTTGTGTGTAAACTCGTACATGTGTTTGCCCTCAGGACTATGATCTGAGTGTTCTTCACCGTGGTCTGGACAACCGACCCGAGGTGTTCAGAAACGACGTGTTGCCTAACTTCATGCCGGCTCCTCAGTACCGACCTCGCCCCGCCAACCCAGAAGAAATCGGCAACTTCATTGATGATGTGAGTCAAACATTCAAGTGTTCGTACAAACATCAAAATCTAATTTATCACTGCTCAGTGTTTTCCATTACATTCTACCTGTGCTGGAGCGGGGGGAGGGGAGGGTTCGGTAAGGCAAACCAGCTCACCCCTGTGTGTGCGCAGCACTACCATGAAGTGTGATTGCCATGTTGTTTTACACTTGCTGTCTACTTATCTCTACTTTCTTGTGTTAAAACGAAAGATTAAAATAAAAACGATCACTGCGGGCTCTGCATGATGATGGACCTAGTGTGTGCGTAATGTGACACTAGTAGCCTGTCAGTCCTCACTACAGTGGGAACATCCTCCATGTCCCACAGGATTATATCACCCATTCCGGGATGAGCGGAGTGCAGCAGCACATCAGACAATCGCACTCCACCGTATCCCGCGGAGAGCTGAGTCAGCAAGCCGCATGGCAGAGTCCCTTCAGTGTCATACTGCCACTTGCCTTTTCTAGTGCACAACTGACTTATTAAAAAACTGAAGTTCCTTTAAAATGAGAACATGTATCTTCTGCTCCTCTCAGAACATGAAGGCAGCCGACAACGACCCTACAGCACCCCCCTATGACTCCCTGCTGGTGTTTGACTATGAAGGAGGCGGCTCTGACGCAGGAAGCCTCTCCTCTCTGAACTCGTCGAGCAGCGGAGACCAGGACTACAACTGCCTCAGTGAGTGGGGACCCCGCTTCAAGAAACTGGCTGACATGTACGGAGGAGGAGAAGATGATGATGACATGCTGTAAATGTACCAAAGAACTTAAAGTAATATGGATAGGTAGATGCACATATGGCTGTGTGAATGTAAAATTGACATAACCATGAATTGGTAAATAACTGCATCCCAGGGAAAGTGGACATCAGGAGGCCCACTGATGGGTTTTTCTGTGTTGGGATTGAGGATGTATTTTTGTCAGAGCAGTCTTTTTACAGTAACTGCTCAGAAACCAAAGGATGAGTTTGTTTTTTTATACACTAGTTCCCCATTTTGAATGGTTGAGCTCTGTCTGCCTGTCTTTTAGATCCCTGTTTAGTTCTTGGCTAAAGACCAACTGTGTTTGTCTGTTTTCTGTTCCTTGAGCCGTGAAGCCACATCAGTCTCAATGTTGCTCTATGGATTTTGTACAGATATTTCAGCCTGTGTTGTAGCTTAGGTGGTGACACTGGATACGTACACGGATGCAGTTACACTGGTAACGTTTGTTTAATTTTGGCAATGTATGGTACTTAACTTTTTTTTTTTAATGGAGTTGGTACTACTGCTTCAGCTCAATGGGAAATCCAGGTAGCCAGCCAACGCCACATCAGCCCGAGGGTGTGATCAATGATTTATATAGAAATGCTTTTTTAAATGTGTCTGTTCAGTTGACATCTTTATTACATTGTAATGTCAAACACTTTTTACCATAACCTCCAATGGTACTTTATTGCAAATGCTTTGTTCATTTAGATTTTTTTATTATAAAGTTATCTTAATACAATGGATTTGTGAAGTCTTTTTTTTCACTAATGGAATGAGTGTTTCACTGAAACGCATTACACATCTAAAATATGTGTGTGTGATACAGCAAAGCAGCATTCATGACAAAAGTAGTCATTACATTACACATCGGCCACTTAAATGTGTCTGTAGCAGATGAGCGTGGTGTCATCCAAGCCAGTTGTGCATTTGAAAAGGCAAATGGTTCCAGTTTCCTGTCCAGTTGATGCTACGTAATGTGCAGCTCACCACAATCCCTAAATGGAAGACAGCCATACAAGGTGTTGTCCCCTTTGTGTGGAAGTCACAACAGCCCCTCACCTCTGGATGCCAAATGCACATTTGGCATCACACATTCCCATGCAAATAATTTTTTTTTGAAAACAAACATTCGGGCACATTTTTGCACTTATCACCAGACTTCTCAGCCACTCTCCAGAACGTCAACTTTAGAGTTAACCACCTCCCGATCCTTGCTCATATCTCCCGCACATGTCACAACTACATAAAAGCTAATTGGGAAACCTACAGGAAGCACATTGTCAAACAATCAACGGACAACACGCAGATCCCACATTACCACCACTCACTCGACCACCTGGCAGAACACACTCGATCAATACCCACCCAGACATGAGACCCATGCAGCCCACCACACGCCACCTTCAAACCCCACACTCATCTAAAAGCATTATCCCTCTATAAAAGCAGTCGTTTGTATCTGACCTCATGTAAGGGCTTCAGCCTGAAACATGTTGCTCACTAACTGCACTTCAGCAGGTTTGGCTGTAAGGACTTGTTGCAGATACATTTTTATCCATGCTTGTGAAACCTCATCAAGCTAACGCTGTTATCCACTTATGAAGAATAGGGCCCTGGGGGCAATTTCAAATAATTCTGTATCAGACATTCAATTATTCCATTAATGTACATGTTAAAATCTGCTGGGATCTCACACCTGCTGACTCAGCTAGTCATTAGTGATAACCTTTCTCACACGTCGGGTGCAGTTTGGGGTTCTGTATTCTGCCCAACGACCCTCCGACCACTCGACCTCGTCACTGCCCCGTCAATCACCAGCTGTTGAAGGACTCTTCGCCTGACACTTTCTTAAAGGCTTTAAGTTAGTTCTACTTGTACTTCTATCACCACTATTTTGAGTGGTTAAAAATGGTCATGATTTTCAATGTAATGAAAATCAAGCGTACGAATTGAGTCACTGAAAATAAATATTTTTATATCACAGTGAAATGAATGCACAGTGCATTCATTTCACTGTGATAAAGTCGATACATGTACAAATCTAAAAAAGCGATGGTTTATCAAGAACTTGCCTTTATCCTTTCTTGTCACTTCTGTGAACGGCAACTTCTTTCATTCTTTTGCAAAGTTTTTGACCAAAACTGTGGTGACTCCTCAGCCCAGGCCACATGTTCCTTGTTGGATTCTTCCAAAATGCTCTTTAATGCTTTAATCTAGAGATGGCATTGTAAAATATATAAAACAGTAATTTATTAAGTAATTCTCTAATTAAATAGAATCATTTTTTTAATAGATGTAATAGAAAATAAAAACAGACTCTTGATTAAAATGTCTAACGGTATTTTCCCCCTTAACACTTCATTTCATGTTCATGTTTGACTAGTGAGACTGAAGTTCACCTTTCTTCACAGATCAACAATTAACACGATCCTTTCACCACCATCTTTAACCTTTCTTAACATGTGTTAGTTACCTAACTAACCTTAACCCTCTCCTTGCGAGTAAAAGAATCAAGCATCAACCTGAAAACAGCTTTGCACTCAACAAGTAGTTGTGACGATCCTTCTGCACAGTGCAGAGAGGTTGTAGGCCTACTGTTTATTTGGTGAACATCAAGCATGAGCATGGCTGTGTATTTTTTTTGCTTAACACATGTACTGCATGATAGTATGCAAGTCTGCAAGCAGGGCTTTACTCATGTATTTCAGATGTTGACTGTGCACTGCATTTAGTTTTGCCCTGACTGCAGCCTCAGGAGGATCAGGATGTGATTCAGTGCTAATCCACCTCAAGAAAATAGTACTGTCTTGCAAAAACTGATTAGATTTTTTAAATTGAATTATTCAGAGGGAGGTTTGGAGTGATGCTTTTTTTAAGCATAAACACACATATTCTGTTTCTCTTACTGTGTGTGTAGATCAGGGGTTCCCAAACGTTCTGTGGCCAAGGCACACCAAAGACCAAGCCAAAATCTCAAGACACACCTGAGTTCATATCCGGGCAGAATCCCCTCTGTAACACAGAGTATCACTGTTATCACTCTGTGAACATTTATTTAGCCTAGTCCTTGTAAGAAGCTATTCTCCTTCACACTAGCAGAGAGTCTTTGATGTGTCACACTCTAATATTTCCCACCATGTTCAAATGGCTGAAACGGCTTCGCTTTGACAGATTTCTTTTTTTTAATGATTGTTTTATTTATATTTAGGCCAACGCATATAAGACCTATTGTTTCTATATTGTGAAATAAGTGTGTAGGACAAAGTACCGATAAAGTACAGTGTTTCCCTGCGCTGCGCCCCCCCCCTGAAATTCAAGACGTTTTTTTTTTTTTATATATTCACAACTCATTTTTCACATTGAACAGGTGCTCTTTTATTAAAGAAACTAAACGCTTATGTCATTTATCTCATTTATGTGCACCTTTCAGTTGCTTTGCATATTTACATTCTCTCCTCTGTTCTGCTTCGTGAGGGGCGGAGCTCCGCTTCCGAACGCACACGCGCGCGCGAACACACACAATTACAGTCAGAGAGTGGAGAAAAGGTAAGGAGAGGACTTAAAAAATCTGCGCCACGCACGGACCTGATCCAGCCCAGGCAGCACCCTGCAGAGCAGTATACCTAGGGGAAACACTGAAGTAAATAAAAAATCATTCATAACCTTGTGTACAGTTAAATGCAATAGGCCTAATTGTTTCAAAATCCCACGGCACACCGGGATTTGTCTCACGGCACACCATTTAGGAACCACTGGTGTAGATGATATACATTCTACTATTACTATTACTACTACTATTAAACTATTACTACTTAATTTAATCTGTAAAAGATTGTGTAAATGTCAAAAGGACCAACAGGCAATCTAACCCTGTTGGTTGTGGAAGATTTAAAATACCTAAATGAAAGCAAATCAAACAATCACATGGTAAAACTAGTGAAATACAATTCACATGGTGATATATATTTGCTTTTTATATATACATTTAGTGTCACAATTAAATGAAAAACATTTGCTAAAAGGACAAATATTGAGCTTTTTGTTTTTAATAACTGAATGAATAGTTTTTCATATTAACCTCTAACCACAGCACAGAACGTGAAGAGGTGCATTACATGTCAGTGTTGTCCAGCAGAGAGCAGCTCACACCTACTTTTTCTTTTTTTTGACATTGAAACGAATCATCGTGCCGAAATGAAACACAGCTTTTCATTAAATGACACGACCTGTCACATTAACTTTGTTCCCTGGGGCACTACTGTTGAATGTACATTTAGTAAGATTTGTGATTTCCTACATTTGATTATGATATAATAGATGCATACAGAAATATACACATACAACAATGTGTATAGTATTTCACTTCATTTCTTTGATCTGTTTTTATTTGAGCATTTGAAATTTCCCATACCTGATGTACAGATGTTGTAAAAAATATAAATGACAATGATTCTAACGCTTGGGTCAGGCCAGGAAGTCATCAAGCTTCATGGTCATTTGTTACGCTTTAGACAATGGGAGGGTTAATCACACCGTAGTTGTCAGGTGCAAATATTGTTGGAATAAATAACAACATTAGCAATACACACTCAAAAACATCATTCAACAGAATCCAGGTTTTCTTTAGAATCGTCCATCTTCACCGTTCTGTAAAGATCCTGTCACACATCTCCGTATGGCAGAAATGTATGCTGGCGTATATGAACATTTGTCAGAGTCCAAATAGGTCCAACTTTTCACCGGATCGGAAAAGTGAACATATACAGATACACATGTCTAACCTATTGATAGAGTATCACTTACTTATAAAAAATGTATCAGACGAATACCCAACAAATGCATAAGATATACAAAAATATGGTGTATACAAAATATCGGCAACACGCTGGTGTACGTTGATATAAGGTAAGGTATAAGTAGTATTCGTTAAGAGCTCACTGTGTTACGCTGGTGTACGTTGATATAAGGTAAGGTATAAGTAGTATTCATTAAGAGCTCACTGTTACGCTGGTGTACGTTGATATAAGGTAAGGTATAAGTAGTATTCATTAAGAGCTCACTGTGTTACGCTGGTGTACGTTGATATAAGGTAAGGTATAAGTAGTATTTGTTAAGAGCTCACTGTGTTACGCTGGTGTGCGTTGATATAAGGTAAGGTATAAGTAGTATTCATTAAGAGCTCACTGTGTTACGCTGGTGTGTGTTGTTGAACGCTGATGTTTCGAGCATGTTCAAAATTACCAGACGTGTGCTTCATAAGATATTACATTACATTACAGGTCATTTAGCAGACGCTCTTATCCAGAGCGACTTACATTGAACTAACTACAGGCACAGTCTCCCTGGAGCAACTAAGTACCTTGCTCAGGGGTACAATGGTGGCAACCTGGTATTGAACTCACAACCTTCTAGTGTTTTGTTTAGAAGGCATACCACTAGACCATCACCCACCCAGATATGCAGACGTTACGTTAGACATACATGAATACGGAATACGTAGGTGAATACTTACCTACGTAAATACAAACGTGAATACCTACGTTAGAGGAACGTTAGATATAGGCTATGTCGGCTGACGGTCAATCCTACAGCCAATTTATTGATAACGAGTGGATACCCTATTCCTACCCTATGTTAAGATTATGCCTGACGACGGAGTAACTTATTAAACGTGTTTCTACAGTACAGCTAGCGTTCAGCATTTTAGCCGTTCTCCAGCATCAGCATGACGTGAACCAAGTGGCACTTTTCCAGCTCCGTTGTCCAGACCCTCTGATACGTTTTAAATTAGTAAGTGATACGCATAATAATTCATTATGTATTCGTTATGTATACGTCAGCTACAACACCGCTGTGGAAAAGTTGGACGTATTTGGACTCTGACACATTTTTTGCTCATTTTCATATAAGTCAGCATGTTTCTGCCATACAGAACTGTGTATGTCTGGCGTGTTCGGCGTAACGTCTGCGTCCTTCAAACGATCACAACTTACCCTTAATTTATATCAATCTATTGCCGATATTTCGTATGTGCCGGCATAAGTTTCTGTCATACGGATATGTGTGACAGGGCCTTAAGTGGGAAGGGTTGGATGCGCTTAACATTCACTTTCATTTTCACTTTCCCTTTTTTGCACTCTTCCATATCCATCATGCTTTCCTTTCTCCGATCATTTCAACTTGGGAAGTGACCATTAAGAACTTGCTTGTCGCCTTCTTTAGATCAGGCTTTTACTTTGTCATCCCCAAACTGGAATTTAAAGCTGGCTTACAAAAGTAACTGGCATGCTTTGATCCACTGAACGAATCCATTCCACACTTTTGATAAATGAAAAAAATTCTTGTCACTTTTTCAAGTGCTGGTGTTGTGTACATCCCAATCTCAAACTTAAATTACGTTTGAGTAATCTCCACTGATCACCAGCTGATGCACAGGGTGGAGGCGTCCTACCATGTGATTCACAGTGCGTGTTAGTCCAGTATCCACTGAGCTCCTCGGCTTCATCTTTGTGTCGTCTCACAGAGACCACACATTATGTCCTTCCATGCAGATACACAACGTCCTGTAGCTCTGCCTGTGTGGAAGTCTAGAGAGGACATGATAACTCCAGGTCACTGAAGGGGGACCTCAGGCAACCCAGCACGTCCCCCAGAGAGAAGAGCTTCCTGCTCCCAGCCGCGAGGGGCTTTCTGGATCCCTGGGACTGGCCCTCACCAACATGACCAAGTCAGCTGTCCTGGAAAGGAAGAGCAGAGATATTTATCATCTGCATCTGGAATTATCGCATGTTTTATTCTTGCACGCCTTTCATTGTATACTTGGTTTCATTCTGTTTAAATTAATGTCTCAGTGACAACATACTGTAGAATAATGCTGTATAGTCCTGTATAGTACACATGGTCTTCACTGACATGATCATATGCTTATATCTATTTCTACATCTGTCCAGGGACTCCACAGCAAGGTTCATTAATGTGCACTGTCCCTAACCAAACCAGCAAGTTCAATTAAATACCCTGAATTACAAAACTGAAGGCAGGAAATTTGAGCTACAAGCAACAATATTGTGACTGGGCTTCCGTCCCTCCTCTGCAGCCACATTAGCTATTCCCCAGGCCGCTTCATGGACATGTTCCGTCCATCCACCAGGTACCCTCAGACTCTCCCTCCTTTCACCTGACTGCCCCACCCATCTACACACCTGTTTCCACTTTCCTCATCAGCCTGCGAATGACCTGACCTACCCCGTGCAGCCGCTCAGCTGCGTGCCTCATCAGCCTCTCCGTACGTTTACTGGCCCAATTCAGTTCATATCCTGCCAGTTCATCCATAGTTGCAATGTGCTTTTACCTGCCTGCCGGAACTACTGCCTGCTTTGGACTGCCTAGTGCCCAATTTTGATCATGTTTAAATATCTAACATTTGACTAACATCTGCATACTAATGAGAAACCTGCATTCTGTATTTATACTGTGTACCGATGAGTCGAACCAGTTTATAAATGGACTTCACAGCTCAGACACTGAATGCAAATGAATATTCTGTTTATAACTTCATTATTCAATAATCCAGGTTATGATAAGAATGTGTTGCAATGTTTTGTATAAATTATTTCTTAGTAAGAGTGGACCCTCTACCGGGTCTACCTGCTGACACACAGACCTTGTTATAACTGCTCACTATATATTTATACTGCTTTGCAAAACTAAAGCCACATTAAGGCAGACAAAAGCCTCATATTATAAAGCACTGTGCAGTCGCCTGTGTGTCTTTAATACATGGCTGTTAATTCCTGTCTGCCCTCCAGGGCTCCACATAGAGGGCCCTGGTTTGTTTTTACTACCTGAAGAAAACAAAACATGTTTGAAGTGGTTTGACAAAGTCATCCGTCTGTCCTCAATAGCATTACTTTGACTCCATTTTCATGGAGATGGCTCGGCAGGAAAAGCTTCTATTTTCATGTTTGAAAAGGTTAGCTTTCTTGATGTTAAAATGATACACATTACACCACATATTCCCTTACCTTCCCTCTGTGTGTAGTCCCGTTCTGTATGAGCTCTCCTGGGACGTCCACGCTGCACCGTGAAGGAACTGCCTGATCATTCTGGTTTTCCCAGCGGGCAAAACCTTTATTTTTCGATGTTTTTCTGTGAGTCCTGTATTTCATTTTGGGGAAGGTGTGGGAGCCGCCGTCTGTGGCCCCCCAGCTGTGTTTGGGCCACAGGGGGTCGGTCTGCGTTGCCTGGCTGGTGGTGGCCCTCTGCAGGCGCACAGAGATCCTCTGGGCTGAGCCAGTCATTAGGGTGATGGACTGAGGGTTCAGAGCTGGACCTGCTGATGTGACGGCTGGGAATTCAAACACCTCATCCTCATCTGGAGTACACAACCCAGAGAATCATGAACAAATCCATTGTTTATCATAGTATGACATCAATGTTTGAATTAACTAAAAAAGCTCATGTGTAACACATAAAGCTTCTGTACAAGATTTTTATTTATAAATCCTCCAAATCATAAATTACCTTTACAGGTGGGGAG